>NC_053424.1:93912567-94096224 GCF_007990345.1 Gossypium hirsutum
AAGTGAGGAGGGTTAATTTACAATGGTCTAATAGTAATGCATGAAAGGAGTGGTTTTGCTGTCAATTTACCCATGATAAATGGTGGCCGCCAAGGAAGGAATATGCTCCACTAATTCCAAAATTAAAATATTTGTATTAACAAATGATTTAATAATTGATATTAAGGAATTATAGTATGAAAGGAAATAATATAATGAGAAGTGGGAGGAGAAACCAAAGTGTTTCATCCTTACTTGTCCATTGCCGAACTAGAAGAAAGAAGAAGAAAAACTCTTGTTGAATTTGGCTAAGGTGTTTTGATACAAAAAGGTATGTTTTATGCCACTCTTGAAATGTATGCATAATTTGGAGGATTGGTTAAAGCTACTTGATCTTGGATTGAAATTAGGTTATTTATGAGGGTTGAATTTCGGCCTAGGAGCTTAAATTTTTAGTAGAAGTTTTGATGACATTAGATGGATAGTTAGGTTGGATGTGTTAAATTGTTAACTGTTTTAGCTTGAAAGTTAAGGTTAATATGGCTTATGGGATTGCCGATCTAGTCTAGAGAGAAGAAAAAATATATGTATTCGGTTATGCTATTGATTCTTGGGGAGAATGTTTATGTATTTTTGTTTATGTTTTATAAAAGCACTAGTAATTGTTTGAGAATTTTAACTTGTTGATGGGAGGTGTTGAACTGATATTCGGATGTGTTTCAAGGAATGACATTAGGGTAGCTAGAGTTAAGAACTTTCGGTCAGGACTATTGTGTGAGCAAATTCGGTATAAAGGGTTTAAATGTTAAGTGCATTGTATTTAATGTTTAAAGATAGTGTAGCTATTAAAGTTAAGAAGGCTAGAATTTCTTTTAAGGGAGTGTGACCTTAATTTGAACAATAGAATCGGCCTTAAGCTTGACTAAATGGTTCGGTTATGGTTAGCTTAGAAGAAACCTATATGAGATTGTTGTATTAGGTATAATCTACTTGGGACAGCAGTAGTAAGGTGGTTTTCGAAAATCGCATAATTTGTAGGAGCTGAATTAGAAGCTGAGTGAATTATGTCATTAAAGCTTCAAGGGTCTATTTTCTTACAAAGAAACTATAGAAACAAAGAGTTGCGATCTAGAGATATTTGAAGTATTGTGGGGCTGAGTCCAAATGACTGCTGGATTCCTATTCTGTTTTTAGAAATCATTATAAATTGTACAAAATGATTATAAGATAAATTTATATGCTTAGACTCCTTAATGAGTCTAGTTTCAATGAGATTAATACAACACATTTGGAATTCTGTAAAGTGAGAAATTGGATTCGTAGTGAAGAGTGGTCAGAATAGTCAAACAGTGAAATAGGGGAACTTTAAGAAAAATCTGGTATTGATTGGCCAAGCCTAAAATTCTGAAAATTTTATGGATGGAAGATATACAAGTCTATATTCAGGGAAATTAACGGCAGTATTTGGAGTTTAGTAGTCCAGTTATAAGTAATTTAGTAATACTTCGGGAAACAGCTCGTAGTGATATGTGATTTGTTGTAAACATTATGAAGTTTGCCGATGAATTATTTATTGTTAATAAAGCTTACTTAATCTATGTGTGTGAATTCGGATCAATATATATATATTATTCTAAAGTATACTTGAATAGTCGATTAATGACTACTTTAAATTTTGTTGAAGTTAAGCTCAAGAGAAAGGGGAACTAGATCCGATAAAGGGAAGGAAAAGTATTGAATAGCCGTTGAGTCGTTCGACGACATTTGAGGTAAGTCTTCGAGTAATGACCCTACTTGAATTTATTGAATGAATAGTCATACTATGACGGATAGTCGAATGTGCTTAGAGACTATGTTATAAGCCAATTGAAATTATGCTCTTTGTGTGCGGCTACTGAGCCGAAATTTGAAAGGTTTAATAAATGTTTTGTGTTGAGCCTTGTACGAAGAAATGATATGGATGTGTTATGATTATTGATATATGTGTGCATGAGCATTGGAATATATCGGGCTAAGACCGAAGGCATTATGCGAGTTATATATCCGGGCTAAGACCGAAGGCAATTATGCGAGTTAATATGTCCGGGCTATGACCGAAGGCAATTATGCGAGATGATATATCCGGGCTAAGACCGAAGGCAATTATGCAAGTTGATATGTCCGGGTTAAAACCCGAAGGCAAATGTGTTTGCGGCTGTATTCGGTTAATACGAAGAACTTGGGTTTGAATGTGAGCGTTTTGTGCTGTAACTAATTCAATAAATATGCTCGACCAACCGAACGATAAGGTATGTTGCATGTGCATTGGAAAAGTCGATTCGTTTTAAATAGTATTCGTGCGATCGGCTAACGAATTTTCGGCTTTTAGAAAGGTTGATACCTTGTGTATATATGTTGATGAAGTGTGAAGTAAGTATGATTATGAGAATGTGTGTTAATAAAATGACTTAGTTAGCTATGTGAATGTAATACTGTAGTCAAAGCCGATTTCATTACTTGAGACTTACTAAGCTTAAAATGCTTACCCGGTTGCTTTGGCTCTCTGTTTTATAGATTTTGTTCGTTAGCTATCGGATTCGGGATCAGCGAAGTCGAAGTCATCTACACTATCAAGCTCTTTTGGTACTCTTTAGTTGAACTCTGGATATGGCATGTATAGGACTACCCCTGTTGTTTAAGTTCTTTTGTGATGTATGTGTGTAAAGCCATGCGAAAATGGCTTGTAGAAGTGGAGTATGGCATTAGACCATTTGTGTTTATGTATGTATATATATGGTTTCACGATGTGACTATGGATTGAAATGGAAGTGTTGGGCTAATGATCAGCCATTGGAATGGCTAAATATGATCACATGTGGACCTATGTATGGCAAAACCCTAGTTGGTCCATGGTAACCACAAAATAGGTAAAGTTTACCTTGAAAACAGATTTTGACAGCAACTGTGGTGTAGAATTGAAAAATCACATAAATTCGTAGGAGTGGAATTAAATAGTGGATAAATTATGTAATCGAACCTTGATGAACCTACTTTCATATGGAAGTAACGAAACAATCATATGAACAGTACAGTAAGAGATATTCGGGTTCTTGTGGAACGGGGCCAGAACAGTTTCTGGATTCTCTGTTCCGCCTTTGGAAATTCACTATAAATTGACCAGAGATAATTAGGGGTCATACCATATATGCATGGTTTCCTCTCTGAGTCTAGTTTTCATAGAAACAAACGGCATCAGTATTGAAGCTCTGTGCAGAGAGATATCCAAGTCGTAATGGGAAGAGGTCAGTGTAGTCGACCCCTGTAACATGGGAGACTTTGATTAATAAACTGTACTAATTGGCCCGACCAAAAATTCTAGAAAAAATATATAGGTGGGGACATGAGTCTAGTTTCAGGGAAAATCACAAAACTGATTTTCGAGTTGTGAAACTCAAGATATGATTTTTGAAGCGACTAGTACTCAGACTGGGCAGTGTCTGGAAAAATTTTAAAGTCTGTCAGCACCTCGTATTCGACCCCGGTGACGGTCTCGGGTTCGGGGTGTTACAATTGATTGGTATCAGAGCTACGGTTTAGTCGATTCTAGGACTACCGTAATGTGTTGGGGTCTAGCTATACATGCCATTTTATGTGATTAATTGATAGTGTGGTGATTTCTGACATTTGCAAATGTGTTTATTTATAGTAATGGATCCGATCCCGACCGAGCGGTAGCTGATGATTTGAGAGTGTAGCGCCTGCTCCCGCACAAGGGACAGCGCGGTGGACTCTCACCTAATGCGAGTAACCCGAACGATGAAGCTAGACAAGCTTTCTATAGCGTGATGAATGATTGGTTCAACCAATACATTCGAACTAATATGGCTGTTCCACAACCTCCATTCCCGACAAACACCACCCCCGCACCTACAATACCTCCGGTAACTGACCAAATAAGGTCAAATAAGCCCCCAGTTGACCGAATCCGAAAACATGGGGCTACTGAATTTAAAGCTACGGATAGCGACGATGCCGAGCAAGCTGAATTTTGGTTGGACAACACTATCCGGGTACTCGATGAGCTATCTTGTACACCCGATGAATGCCTAAAGTGTGCTATCTCCTTGCTACGTGATTCTGCCTACTATTGGTGGAGTACTCTGACTTCTGTTGTGCCCCGGGAGCAAGTAACTTGGGAGTTTTCCAAACTGAGTTTCGGAAAAAGTATATCAGTCAAGATTTGTTGATCAAAAACGGAAGGAATTTCTCGAGCTTAAGCAAGGTTCTATGTCAGTTACTGATTACGAGCGAAAATTTGTTAGACTTAGTAGATACGCTCGGGAATGTGTTTCGTCCGAGGCTGTCATGTGTAAACGCTTCGAAGATGGGCTGAATGAAGATATAAAATGTTCGTTGGCATTCTTGAAATACGAGAGTTCGTAGTACTTGTCGAGCGAGCTTGTAAAGCCGAAGAGCTTAGAAAGGAAAAACAAAAAGTTGATGTGGGAACCGGGGAGTTTCGTAAAAGATTCTCGGGAAAGTCTCTTCAACAGGCATCGAAGAAATTTCGAGATGATGTGGGCCGGTCTAAAAGCACTTCGGGCCTTTTTAGACGAGATCGTGATCGACCCCCTGTGGGTACACGAGGCACTTCAGTCGCCAGTGTTGGGAATGAACGTCGAGGCCGAACGGAATGTCGACATTGCGGTAAATGGCATTTGGGGAGTTGTAGATTCCATGACCGCTCCTGTTACAAGTGCGGATCAGTGGACCACTTCATTAAAGATTGCCCGAGGCTGTCCGAACAGAATGTAAATCAGAGTGGGAAACCGGGTGCTACCACTGCTCGAGGTAGACCATCTAGAAATATGGGCAATGCTAGTGGTGGTCAGAGAGGATCTAGAGATGCTACGACCAGATCCGAGGCTCGTGCACCTGCTAGAGCATATGCTATACGTGCCCGCGAGGATGCTTCTTCGCCTGATGTTATTACCGGTACTTTTACTCTCTTTGATACTAATGTAATTGCTTTGATTGACCCCGGTTCTACTCATTCTTACATATGTGAAACCTTAGCATCCAGTAAGACTTTACCTATTGAGTCTACTGAGTTTGTAATTCGGGTGTCAAATCCCTTGGGTCGTTATGTACTTGTCGACAAAGTGTGTAAGAAATGTCCCCTAGCAATTCGAGGTTCCTGTTTTCCAGCGGACTTGATGCTTTTGCCGTTTGATGAATTTGATGTTATCCTTGGGTTGGATTGGTTGACCGTGCATGATGCGATTGTGAATTGCAAGAGCAAGACTATTGATTTGAGGTGCGCAAATAACGAAGTAGTCCGAATTGAGTCCGCGGACTTGGAGGGGATGCCAGCTGTAATATCAGCAATGTTGGCACAGAAATATGTAAGAAAAGGGTGCGAAGCATACCTTGCGTATGTACTTGGTGACAAAGAATTAGAAAAGAAACCCGAATCTGTGCCGGTGGTTTGTGAATACCCGGATGTTTTTCCGGAAGAATTACCGGGTTTACCACCTGTTCGGGAGGTAGAGTTTGGTATTGAGCTTGTACCTGGGACTACGCCGATCTCGATAGCTCCGTATCGTATGGCACCAACCGAGTTAAAAGAGTTGAAAGCTCAGCTGCAAGAATTGACGGATAGAGGTTTCGCTCGGCCAAGTTTCTCACCTTGGGGTGCACCAGTATTGTTCGTAAAAAAGAAGGATGGAACCATGAGGTTGTGCATTGACTATCGTCAACTGAATAAAGTGACGATAAAGAATAAATATCCATTACCGCGTATCGATGATTTGTTTGATCAACTAAAGGGGGCCTCAGTGTTCTCAAAAATAGATTTGAGATCGGGTTATTATCAGTTGCGGATTCGAGATTCAGACGTACCCAAAACTGCTTTCAGAACGAGGTACGGTCACTACGAATTCTTAGTGATGCCGTTTGGGCTCACTAATGCCCCGGCAGTATTTATGGATTTGATGAATCGGATCTTCAGACCATATTTGGATCGGTTCGTAGTTGTGTTCATTGATGACATCTTGGTCTATTCAAGAGATGAGACCGAACATGCTGAGCACCTGAGACTAGTGTTGCAAATTTTACGGGATAAGCAGTTATATGCTAAGTTCAGTAAGTGTGAGTTCTGGTTAAGAGAGGTTAGCTTCTTGGGTCATGTGGTATCCGCGTCGGGTATTCGAGTTGACCCGAACAAAATTTCAGCCATACTTGACTGGAAACCTCCGAGAAATGTTACTGAAGTTCGGAGCTTTTTGGGGCTCGCCGGTTATTACCGACGATTTGTGAAAGGTTTCTCGATGATAGCCACACCAATGACGAAGCTACTTCAAAAGGATGTTAAGTTCGAGTGGACGGAGAAATGTCAGAAAAGTTTCGACCAACTGAAAACTCATTTGACTGAAGCTCCAATTTTGGTGCAACCCGAATCAGGTAAAGAGTTTGTCATCTATAGTGACGCATCCCTACTTGGGTTGGGTTGCGTATTGATGCAAGAAGGTCGAGTCGTGGCCTATGCGTCGAGACAATTGAAGCCACACGAGAGGAATTATCCGACCCATGATCTCGAACTAGCTGCCATCGTGTTTGCTTTAAAAATATGGCGACATTATCTGTTTGGTGAGAAGTGCCATGTATTTTCGGACCACAAAAGTCTCAAATATTTGATGACTCAACGAGACTTGAATCTGCGACAAAGACGTTGGCTTGAGTTGTTGAAAGATTACGAGCTTGTCATTGATTACCACCCGGGAAAGGCTAACGTGGTTGCGGACGCCTTAAGCCGGAAGTCATTGTTTGCTTTACGAGCGATGAACGTGCATTTGTCTGTTCTACCAGACAATGTGTTAGTAGCTGAATTAAAAGCTAAACCATTATTGACTCACCAAATTCGTGAAGCTCAGAAAGTCGATGATGAATTGGTTGCAAAACGGGCTAAGTGTTTTCCGAACGAGGGATCAGAGTTTCAAATTGATGACGATGATTGTTTGAGATTCAGAAATCGTTTGTGTGTTCCAAGGAATTCGGAACTCATTTCGATGATTCTGAACGAAGCCCATTGTAGCCGAATGTCAATTCACCCGGGGAGTACGAAAATGTACAACGATTTGAAACGTCAATTTTGGTGGCATGGTATGAAACGGGACATCTCCGACTTTGTTTCGAGATGTTTAATATGTCAACAAGTGAAAGCGGAACATCAAGTGCCTTCAGGATTACTCCAGCCGATCATGATACCCGAGTGGAAATGGGATCGAGTCACAATGGACTTTGTGTCCGGACTGCCTTTGTCAGCAAGTAAGAAGGATGCGATATGGGTTGTTGTCGATAGACTAACTAAGTCGGCTCACTTTATCCCCGTGCGTACGGATTTTTCATTGGATAAACTAGCTGAATTGTACGTTTCTCAGATTGTGAGATTACACGGGGTACCGATTTCTATTGTGTCGGATAGAGATCCGAGATTCACCTCGCGATTTTGGAAGAAATTGCAAGAAGCTTTGGGTACCAAGCTGCATTTTAGCACCGCTTTTCATCCACAAACAGATGGTCAATCCGAGCGGATAATTCAGATACTTGAGGATATGTTGAGATGTTGCATCCTCGAGTTCAGTAGTTCATGGGAACGGTACTTACCTTTGATTGAATTCGCTTACAACAATAGTTTTCAGTCAAGTATTAAGATGGCACCCTACGAGGCTTTGTACGGTCGTAAATGCCGTACACCATTGTTTTGGACCGAGCTCGGTGAAAGTAAAATTTTCGGAGTTGATTTGATTAGAGATGCTGAACAGAAAGTAAAGGTAATCCGTGAAAGTCTGAAAGTAGCCACGGATCGTCAGAAGTCGTACGCAGATTTGAAACGAAAAGACATCGAGTATCAGGTGGGAGACAAAGTGTTCCTTAAGGTTTCACCTTGGAAAAAGATACTCAGGTTCGGCCGTAAGGGCAAGTTGAGCCCAAGATTCGTTGGGCCGTATGAAATATCCGAAAGAATTGGTTCAGTGGCATATAGATTGATTTTACCCCCTGAACTTGAAAGGATTCACAATGTTTTTCATGTTTCGATGCTACGACGTTATAGATCCGATCCGTCACATGTGATTAATCCCTCGGAAGTTGCAATTCAATCTGACTTGAGTTATGAAGAAGAACCGATTCGTATCCTGGCTCGTGAAGTGAAAGAGTTGCGAAACAGAAGGGTTCCGTTAGTTAAGGTGTTATGGCTCAAACACGGGATCGAGGAAGCTACTTGGGAAACTGAGAGCTCGATGAAAGAACGATACCCAAACCTATTCACCGGTAAGATTTTCGGGGACGAAAATTTCTTAAGTGGGGGAGAGTTGTGACAGCCCAAAACTGACCCTAGTCGGGAAGTGGTTTCGGGACTGCTAAACCGAGTCTTATAAATAATTAAAAGTTATATTCTGTGTTTATGATGTGAGTAAATGCATGTGTGAAAGTCTCATGCATTAATTTGATCATCTTTATGTGAATTTATTAATATGGACTTATATGAAACTTTGTTGGAAAGTGAGAGGTTAATTTTACAATGGTCTAATAGTACATGCATTGAAAGGAGTGGTTTTGCATGTCAATTTACCCATGATAAACATGGTGGCCGGCCAAGGAAGGAATATGCTCCACTAATTCAAAAATTAAAATAATTTTGTATTAACAAATGATTTAATAATTGATATTAAAGGAATTATAGTATGAAAGGAAATAATATAATGAGAAGTGGGAGGAGAAACCAAAGTGTTTCATCCTTACTTGTCCATTGCCGAAACTAGAAGAAAGAAAGAAGAAAAACTCTTGTTGAATTTCGGCTAAGGTGTTTTGATACAAAAAGGTATGTTTTATGCCACTCTTGAAAATGTATGCATAATTTGGAGGATTGGTTTAAAAGCTACTTGAATCTTGGATTGAAATTAGGTTATTTATGAGGGTTGAATTTCGGCCTAGGAGCTTAAAATTTTTAGTAGAAGTTTTGATGACATTAGATGGATAGTTAGGTTGGATGTGTTAAATTGTTAATTGTTTTAGCTTGAAAGTTAAGGTTAATATGGCTTATGGGATTGCCGAATCTAGTCTAGAGAGAAAGAAAAAAATATATGTATTCGGTTATGCTATTGATTCTTGGGGAGATAATGTTTAATGTATTTTTGTTTATGTTTTATAAAAGCACTAGTAATTGAATTTGAGAAATTTTAACTTGTTGATGGGAGGTGTTGAACGTGATATTCGGATGTGTTTCAAGGAATGACATTAGGGTAGCTAGAGTCTAAGAACTTTCGGTCAAGGACTATTGTGTGAGCAAATTCGGTATAAAGGTTTAAATGTTAAGTGCATTGTATTTAATGTTTAAAGAATAGGTAGTAGCTAATTAAAGTTAAGAAGGCTAGAATTTCTTTTAAGGGAGTTTGACCTTAATTTGAACAAAATAGAATCGGCCTTAAGCTTGACTAAATGGTTCGGTTATGGTTAGCTTAGAAGAAACCTATATGAGATTGTTGTATTAGGTCATAATCTACTTGGGGCAGCAGTAGTAAGGTGGTTTTTGAAAATCGCCATAATTTGTAGGAGCTGAATTAGAAGCTGAGTGAATTATGTCATTAAAGCTTCAAGGGTCTATTTTCTTACAAAAGAAACTATAGAAACAAAAGAGTTGCCGATCTAGAGATATTTGAAGTATTGTGGGGCTGAGTCAAAATGACTGCTGGATTCCCTGTTCTGTTTTTAGAAAATCATTATAAATTGTACAAAAATGATTATAAGATAAAATTTATATGCTTAGACTCCTTAATGAGTCTAGTTTCAAATGAGATTAAATACAACACATTTGGAATTCTGTAAAGTGAGAAATTGGATTCGTAGTGAAGAGTGGTCAGAATAGTCAAACAGTGAAATAGGGGAAACTTTAAGAAAAATCTGGTATTGATTGGCCAAGCCTAAATTCTGAAAATTTTATGGATGGAAGATATACGAGTCTATATTCAGGGAAAATTAACGGCAAGTGATTTGGAGTTTAGTAGCTCCAGTTATAAGTAATTTAGTAACTACTGCTCGGGAAAACAGCTCGTAGTGAATATGTGATTTTGTTGTAAACATTAATGAAAGTTTGCCGATGAATTATTTATTGATTAATATAAAGCTTACTATAATCTATGTGTGTGAAAGTCGGATCAATATATATAATATTATTCTGAAAGTAATACTTGAATAGTCGATTAATGACTACTTTAAATTTTGTTGAACTTAAGCTCAAGAGCAAAGGGGAACTAGATCCGATAAAGGGAAGGAAAAAGTAATTGAATAGCCGTTGAAGTCGTTCGATGACATTTGAGGTAAGTCTTCGAGTAATGACCCTACTTGAATTATATTGAAATGAATAGTCATACTATGACGGATAGTCGAATGTGCTTAGAGACTATGTTATAAAGCCAATTGAAATTATGCTCTTTGTGTGCGGCTACTGAGCCGAAATTTGAAAGGTTTAATAAATGTTTTGTGTTTGAGCCTTAGTAACGAAGAAATGATATGGATGTGTTATGATTATTGATATATGTGTGCATGAGCATTGGAATATATCCGGGCTAAGACCCGAAGGCAATTATGCGAGTTAATATATCCGGGCTAAGACCCGAAGGCAATTATGCGAGTTGATATATCCGGGCTAAGACCCGAAGGCAATTATGCGAGTTAATATGTCCGGGCTATGACCCGAAGGCAATTATGCGAGATGATATATCCGGGCTAAGACCCGAAGGCAATTATGCAAGTTGATATGTCCGGGTTAAAACCCGAAGGCAAATGTGTTTGCGGCTGTATTCGGTTAAATACCGAAGAAACTTGGGTTTGAATGTGAGCGTTTTGTGCTGTAACTAATTCAATAAATATGCTCGACCAACCCGAACGATAAGGTATGTTGCATGTGCATTGGAAAAGTCGATTCGTTTTAAATAGTATTCGTGCGATCGGCTAACGAATTTTCGGCTTTTAGAAAGGTTGATACCTTGTGTATATATGTTGATGAAGTGTGAAGTAAGTATGATTATGAGAATGTGTGTTAATAAAATGACTTAGTTAGCTATGTGAATGTAATACTGTAGTCAAAGCCGATTTCATTACTTGAGACTTACTAAGCTTAAAATGCTTACCCGGTTGCTTTGGCTCTCTGTTTTATAGATTTTGTTCGTTAGCTATCGGATTCGGGATCAGCGAAGTCGAAGTCATCTACACTATCAAGCTCTTTTGGTACTCTTTAGTTGAACTCTGGATATGGCATGTATAGGACTACCCCCTGTTGTTTAAGTTCTTTTGTGATGTATGTGTGTAAAGCCATGCGAAAATGGCTTGTAGAAGTGGAGTATGGCATTAGACCATTTGTGTTTATGTATGTATATATATGGTTTCACGATGTGACTATGGATTGAAATGGAAGTGTTGGGCTAATGATCAGCCATTGGAATGGCTAAATATGATCACATGTGGACCTATGTATGGCAAAACCCTAGTTGGTCCATGGTAACCACAAAATAGGTAAAGTTTACCTTGAAAACAGATTTTGACAGCAACTGTGGTGTAGAATTGAAAAATCACATAAATTCGTAGGAGTGGAATTAAATAGTGGATAAATTATGTAATCGAACCTTGATGAACCTACTTTCATATGGAAGTAACGAAACAATCATATGAACAGTACAGTAAGAGATATTCGGGTTCTTGTGGAACGGGGCCAGAACAGTTTCTGGATTCTCTGTTCCGCCTTTGGAAATTCACTATAAATTGACCAGAGATAATTAGGGGTCATACCATATATGCATGGTTTCCTCTCTGAGTCTAGTTTTCATAGAAACAAACGGCATCAGTATTGAAGCTCTGTGCAGAGAGATATCCAAGTCGTAATGGGAAGAGGTCAGTGTAGTCGACCCCTGTAACATGGGAGACTTTGATTAATAAACTGTACTAATTGGCCCGACCAAAATTCTAGAAAAAAATATATAGGTGGGGACATGAGTCTAGTTTCAGGGAAAAATCACAAAACTGATTTTCGAGTTGTGAAACTCAAGATATGATTTTTGAAGCGACTAGTACTCAGACTGGGCAGTGTCTGGAAAAAATTTTAAAAGTCTGTCAGCACCTCGTATTCGACCCCGGTGACGGTCTCGGGTTCGGGGTGTTACACATCTGGTCTTATAATAATTCCATCTAATATAATTAGCCAGCCTTCCAATATGATAAATATTGCATCTGAACATGAACAATTTTATATGCCTTTGAGAATAACAGAACATATAGAATAATTAGAAGAGATTGTTGTAATATACTCAATTATAACAGCTGCATTCAAATATCCTTGCAATTTCATCACTATTCCATTGACTAATGAAGTCATCAATAATCTTACATTATTTAGTTCACTGAAAGAGTCAATTCGGAAGAAATTTCCAGCTAATTTGTTTTGTAGATATCATACCTGAATAAGTCGATTACTCATGAATAACTTCTTCCTCAACAATGCCATCACATATTTAGAAAAATGTTAAAAAAATCCGATATCTCTTTTAATACCGTCTTTACTTACTAACCCATTCTCAATTCTGAATACATTATTAATCATTCAGCCTTTGAACTCTTTAGTTTCACATTCATGAGTTTAATCCATATAAATCTTGTGAATTTTCATCATATAAAACTGTACTAGTAAGGGGGTGGAGATCGTAAAGCCTCAAAATATAACTTTCATAATTACACACATATCACTTAACATTCATCATTAACATGTTCACTATAAAACATTTATTTCATACCTTTATGAGTCTCTTTTCATCATAAGTAACGTTTTTACTCAGGCACGTGAGTATCACTTTCAGCAGTATCAGAATTAGCTCAGTTGGAAAGCATCTCTGTCAATTTGTAAAACAATTTTCATCAAAGTCGGGAGATATCACACTATCACAGGTTATATAATGGCATGTATTTCTAGACTCCACATATGCTATGTTCAGTCCGAGAACCGACTAAATCGTAGCTCTGATACCACTAATGTAATACCTCTAACCCGTGCATTTCGCCGGAATAGGGTTACAAAGTATTACCAAAACTTTTAGAACATTTTCAGATAACATACAACATTACTATTCACTTTTCAAAATTATTCATAACGTCCCTTAAATGGACCTTCGAGGCCCAATATGAGCTTTAGAATCGAACTGGGACTTAATACGAATCTCTAAACATTTTTCGTGAAATTTCAAAAATTTTCCAAGGTGCAGGGCTCACATGCCCGTATGGTCCAAGGGACACGCCTATGTGACCCTAGGACACGCCCGTGCTACAGGTCGTGTTCAACCCTGTGTAACTCTCTAACTTGTGCCACACAGCCAGCCACATACCTATGTGAATAGGCTATGTGATTAATTTTATTTTTCGAATTTAGGTATAGGTTTCACACGGCCAAGACATACACCCGTGTTCCAGGCCGTGTAACACACACGACTGAAACACACACCCGTGTCTCTACCCGTGTGCTTCATTTTGAGCATTATGTTTCTCAAATTAAAGGTGCAAGGGATACACAGCCTACCCACGTGCCCATGTACCAGGTTGTGTGTTACACACAATCTAGACACACGCCCGTGTGTCTGCTCGTATGGACAAAATAAAGTCATTTCTAGCTTCATTTCTCACTCAAAATTTTTACCAAGTTCCTACACCAAACTTACATCCCAATACCAACCAATCCAAGCATCGAATTCAAGCAATTTATAACATCTAATATGATATATTTTTACATGCATACATGCTTTTAATCTTACCTTTTATAAGCATACTCATTTAACCATTCTCAATCAATTAATAACAAACACTTATGTTATCTCTATAAAATAAACTTAATAAATATATATATACCAAAACATAAATCATCACTACCCATTCCAATGGCTAGATTACAATAATCATTTACATTTTGTAACAGCCCGATTTTGGGTCTAGTCGGAACAGTGGTTTTAGGACCACAAATATGACATAGAAAAATGTGTTTTTATTATATTTTTATGGTTTACATTTTTATGGAATTATTTTGTAAAAATTTCGTTCGAAAATTTTGACATTTGGGCACTCAATTTAGTCAAAAGGATTAAATTCTAAAAAGTGCAAAAGTTGAGTTCTACATGCTATAGGTGTCCAATTGTTATGAAATTTTAAATTGGAGGTCCTTATATGGTAATTAGACCATTGGTTAAGTTGGTTGATAAAAATGGACATGGTTAGGCATGTTTCCAAAGTTTTTCATTAAGGGCATTTTGGTCATTTAGTTATTAAAATGAATTAAAAACAAAATTAAAAGCCAATTTTTGTCCATCTTCAACCCCTTGGCCGAATTTCACATGAGGAGGACTAGCTAGGGTTTTTGATACGTGATATTCGTGACAGATTTTAATATTTATAATTAATCGTTTTAGAAACTAACTATTATCACGATGAAGGCAAGTATACCTATCGAACAATAGTATAGCTTTAGCAAGACCGGATTGTCGAACCCAAAGGAACCAAGAGTACTAGTAATTACCTTATTTTTATTATCTAGCCTAAAAATTAAGGGATTTGGTTATCTAAACTAATTACTAAACTAAGAATGCACAGAAAGAAAATTTGGGAAAATACTTTTGGGAAAATTCAATTGATTAAGACAATACCTAAGGAAAAATCCACCTAGACTTCACTTGTTATTTGGCTCTGAATCAGATGATTTATTCATTTGACTTGATCCGTAGAAATCCCCAAGTTATATTATTATCTCTCTCGAGACTAATAACGTCTAACCCTAGGTTGAATAATTGAAATCTCTGTCTAATTAACACCCTAGAATTGCATTAACTCGATCTATGGATTCCCTTATTAGGTTTCACCCTAATCCAGCAAAATCTTGTCACCCTATCTCAAGGCGCGCAATCAACTCCGCTTAATTATGACAATTTTACTCTTAGACAAGGTCTATTCCTCCTCTGAATAAGAGCTTAGCTTGAATTAATATCCTGGAATATTAAAACAAGAATTAAGAACACATAATTAAGAACAAGTCAAATATTTATCATACAATTCAGATAATAATAACAAGATCTGTCTTAGGTTTTATTCCCCTTAGGTATTTAGGGGGTTTAGTTCATACTTATGAAAGAAAACATCTCAAAAGCATAAAGATGACAAAAACATAAGAAAACCCAAAACTCCTGAAGGAACTTTAAGGGAGATATTCAGTCTTGATGATGAATCTGGCTTCTGAGATGGATCACTTGGCTTTCCTTGAGTAATTCCTTGCTTCCTACTCTGCGTCTCCCCTTCTAAGTGCCTCCTTAGGTGTTTAAATAGGCTTTAGAATGCCTAAGGGCCCTCAAAATTGGCCTTTTTCGAATAAGGTTATACTTGGGCTCGGCAGGGACACGCCCGTGTGCGATTACTCCAGCCCGTGGTCAAGGTTGTTGAATAGGCACGGGCATGTAGTCTACCCATGTAAGTCGTGCTTCGATCCTGCCAAAGAGACACGGCAGTGTGACACGCCTGTGAGAGGAAGTCCAGGCCGTGTTGATTTCCCATGTGGGTCCATTTTCTCTGTTTTTGGCCCGTTTCTCGCTCTATTTACTCTCCTATGCTCACCTAAGTATAAAACATGAAATTAAAGAATTAGGAGCATCAAATTCACCAAATCTAAGGAGAAATCATCCATAAATGTGTTAAGCACGGGATAAAAATATGTATAAATTATAGTTTATCAAATGCACCCACACTTAAGCGTTTGCTTGTCCTCAAGCAAAATCCTCGACTCACAATCAAAATAAATTCCTTTCAATTTATAATCCCTATCAATAATATCGTAAAATAATCCATCAGTATTCATACATTGAAAATTCAACTAAAAGTACATCAAAGTTTCAAACCACTGCAGCAAAATAAACTTTTAGCGGCATTTTTTAAGGTCTTTAGCGACTCTTTTAAGCACCGTTAAAACTATTTGCGGTGTTTTTACAAGCGTCGCAAAAAACGCCGCTACAGATAATGTCGCTAAATTTTGCGGCGTTTATTTAAAAAAACACCGCTAAAGATCATGACCTTTAGCGGCGCTTTTACCACAAACGCCGCTAAAGGTTATGAAATTTTAAAAAATATATATTATAAAATATTATAAAGGTCATGAAAAATATAAAAAATTTAAAATTCATAATCAAAATATTGAGAAGAATAATATCCATGATATAAATATAAAAATTTTCTATTAAAATTAATTATCAAATTAAATTTTCTATTAAAATTTTAACTTTAAAACTAAATACAAAATTAATGAATTTAAATTTAAAATTTAAAATAATAAATTAATAACACAATTAAAATCCAAAAGTTAGAACTCAAGTTATCTTAAATTTTAAAATAAAAATAAAAATTTAGAATCAAAACTAAAATAAATAATAAAAATTAGATTAAATATAAAGATATCAATAAAATAAGATATTATAATGAAGTTACTTAAATGAAATAAGGACTTAAATCATAACCGTGTAAAATATAAGATTTGAATATCCATTCCCATGTGAAATATCAACATTGATTATTTAAATTGATTAAGCTGCTAATGAATATTCTCTTTTCTAAGTCAAAATTACAATTCGTGTTTTTCTTCTTTCAACTCGAATAAAAATAAAATGTTGAAAACAAAACAATTAAATAAAAATAAATAATTAGTTGACATGAGATTATTTTTAAATATATGCAAATATGCAAGTAGGCTATTACAAAATTGGGTGTAGTTTTTGATCAACTAATTAGTTGATCCTACTGCAGGTTCTATCTATAATCTGCTTAATTAACATACAAACATAAGGCAGTCTAATACTTTTTTGCACATAAAATATCTAAAACTCACACCTGAATTCAGATTCAGAGCACATACGGTGTCAACTGCATGTTGATCAATATCATTCTTATTCGCTGCTGCAATGCCTCCCACATGCATTTGTAGAGGTAGGAGCCAGCCATTATGTGCCTTGTGCAAATTATTCTTGGAGCGCAATCTAGTGTAGTTGGTTTTTCCTGTTCCATTTGCCACCAGTCAAAACATAAAAGAGCTATATTATGGTAACTCCATCAGCTTACACAGTAAATTATAGCTCGCATGTTTCAAAGGTATTATTCAATCAGTGGGGATTCTAGTAAAATAACAGTCGTTGAGAAGGCAGATTGATGATAAATTAGATAGGAGTAGAGAATATATACTATATTTTATCTGAACAGATGTTCCTTTCTTCAAATATATTGGAATGAATAATGATTAATTTGCATCATCAACGCTAGTGAAAATCCATAAAGAAAAAAAATGATAGTTAGAATGAAGCATAAAATTAGCTTAATTCTGCTGGGAAAAATTAGATAACTGCATCTCAAACACCATCATTAGAGATAGTCATCCTACCACCAGCCGTAGACAACTGCAGAAAATAGGCTAGTTGGTAAAAGAAAACAATTAATAACAATCAAGAAAATGTCTTCTAATTTTAGATACAACACTAACTCATTCAAACAGACCCTTTTAAAGAAAATTGATTAAGAAAGAAATTTCCAAATGCAAAAGCACTTCAACGTGCGTATAGGACACATGAGGATACGGATATGAAATTAATGGCTCTACTATGGAGTTAATGATCACAAATTCAGAAATGTTACTGGTTTGGAAGTTCGAGGAACTCCATTACAGCCAAGTACATATCCAATCTCTTAAAATAGTGGCATAAGGGAAAAAATTAACATATAAAACTTATGCCAAGATGAACAAGGGTTGTTGAGTATTTCAATTTAAAATCCGTGGAAGACCAAAAGCAGCAGTTGATAAAAGCAAATCTAACAAAAATCAAACAAGCAAATCAAAATATTTAAATGAGATTGTAAGGAACCTATAATGAATAAAAAGGATGACCATGGAACAGGACAAGTATATAAAATAAAGCAGATATAAATAATGTTTATATACAACGAAAATTAGACTTGAACCAAAAAGTCGTAAATTAAAGGAAGTTTATATACTCAATTACTCATGAACAAGCATGAATCAATGGTGAAGCTTGGAGGGTACTGGTTTGAAAAAATGTCAAAAGAGTTTGAGTGTCAGCATATAGGAAAAAATGTCAATTGTTGTTAATCTATTCATGAATCCACTGATCTTTATTTACAAATAAAAGATTAGTAAACTTGCAACATATATTAAACTCATAACCATACAACGATAAGAAAAGAAAAATTTGACTTCCTAGTTTCTCACAATAACTTCTCTTATATATTTCAATCTTTTAAATATCTTTGTGATTGTTTTCAATGTTCCTGCTTAATCATTTGAGTTACCACTTAGCAATAGCCTTTACAAAGCCATTTATTTTGTTAAGAAGCTTTTTTTTTCAAATATATATACATATATTCTTGCCTTCATATGAATATATTAGAAGTTTTATTTTTATCTCAAAATTCAGATGTTTTTTTTGATGTCTCTATTTAGTGCTAGATAAATCAGCTTATCTTAACCGCTTATGAAAAACTTTTCTTTTTACAAAACTTAAAACTAGATACTTTTACTTATTGAGATTTTATAATGAAGAATAAATTGGTAACAGATTTGAAATTTATGAATAGCTAAAACTAATGCATTTCATGAGATTTTTATTTTTTAATTGATATATTGTTTGCATATATCTTTTATATATACAATTTTGAAGAAATACCAGAAACAAAAATAGAATAATATATAATTTTAGTTGGCCCTTTCAAATAAAATATCGATATCCAATGCTATTAAGTGCACAAGTTAAATCAAGATATCAGGACATGCAAACTAAAAGATATAAATTACATTATGCAAGTAGATTATGAAAGAGTAAGACAAACTTTTACTTGCTTTACATATGGAACAGGAACAATGAACTCCCCAACATCCATATCACTAATGGATTGTGAAAGTTTCATAGAGGATGACTTCAGGTGGAATGGAATATAATGGAAGTAATGGAAGTGTAGTTTTGAGGGTTAAGGTAAGAAGCAGGAAAAGTATAAGGCAACTCAAATGCATTCCAGTAGCATTCAAGACCATCTGCAGCAGCAAGCTGAGTCTCACTCTCAGCTTTAACTAGTTTTCTTTCATTCATTGGCACATCAGTTTGTCAGTCGAAATATGAACTCAAAACCATGGTACGTAGCTGTTGAAAATGCTACAAAAAAAGAAAGAAAAGAAAGAAATTTATATTACAGGAGACCCAAAGTAGCAAAAGATTACAGAAAATAAAAAAAAAGGTAAAAGAGAAGCGTAACATACCTGAAATAGAAGAAGAAAACTGTGAAAAATCAGTTTTAGTGCTTATTGACTACCTGTTGAGTTTGAGATAGGAAAGATTTTTAGAAGACCAAACTTTATACAAAAAAGAAACTGTAAAAATTATATAAAAAGCTAATAAAATTTTAGCTAAAATAAAAAATTCAAGATTTTAATATTTTAGATTTAAGTATATAGTTTTTTTTTCTAAATTTATTCAGGTTGTGTTTTTTTAATTTTTAAATTTAAAGGTAACATAAAAATATGAAAATAAAAATAAAAATATCAATTACAAATTATTTTTAATTTACATCACTGGAAGATCATATTAAGTTAGAAATTGAAAAGATTTAACCAAATAATATATTCATGTCACATATAAAGATTGTAGTTCTACGAGTTGCAGAACGAAATTATCTAGTTAGGCCAGTAAAGAGCTTTCCTTGTTTCACCTTTTGTATAATTCTCCTCGTTACAGGAAACCAAATACCCCAGTAAGAGAGGTGGAAGCGTGAAAGGACAACATTTTCTATTAACTAATCTTCTATATTCAAAGAAAACATAATCTGCTGATGAATACCTTTGAGAGGAAAATAGTGTTCACATCACGACTAGTCTTGAATGCCTGGAGAATTTTAGTCCTCTCAAGATGGCTGCACATTACAAGGGAAGATTGACACAACAATATAAAAGCAATACAAAAAGGACATAGCAATTAATGTTCACAAATAACCTAGTAGCACCATAGATCATAGGCTTGCGTAGCTTCATTGCATACTCAACCAGTGCAAAAAGATTGTCAGCAAAGACAATTATCTTATCACCACGCTCTCGTTCATGGAGCCGTATGAGAAACTCACATGCCCTAAACTTATTAGGATTCATCACATAAAGTGCCTGAAATGCAAGAGGCAACCATTAGACGTGTAAGTGTAAGAACAGTAAGGTTAACTGTTGGCTACTAGTGTTATTAAAAAAGAAAAAACAAAATCAGCATGACCGAATTCCAAATATGTGCAGTCAAAATTAACACCAAAACTTGTTAAGAACCAACAAATTAAGGTGAACTATTTAGATAACTGAACCTGTTTCTTCTTGGAATTTTCTTTCTTAAAATATTCAGCAAAAAACTCCTTTGTCATCACGCACCAGACTTCAGTGCACTGAACATTTGCTATGAATCCTCCTTTTACTAGATCCAGCCAATTTGCTTAATACAATTTGGGATCAATAAGGAAGTTCAAATCTGTAATTCTTTCATCCTCTCTCACAAGTGTGGCTACAAAAAAGGATTTAGATATTTTATTTTAAATATTCACATGTAAGAGGTAGCTGAGAGCTAGAGATGCATCAAAGCAAAAAATAATAGAGTACCAGTAAGCCCCAGTTTGCAATGGGATTTGGTGATACTAATGACTTTCCTAAACATATAAGTAGGGACAACGTGCACCTACACCTTACATGAAAAGAATTGAATACAAATAGAATCACAATCAATCTAATCCCATGAAATTCAAAGAAAACATATAGTAGAACCTTAGGGGGGAAAAACAAATAAGCAAGAGAACAGACGCATACCATTGGGAATATCTTTAAGCTGAGTACCACGACCCTGAAAAGCAAATTAAAGTTCAAAAAATAATCATAACACAAAGAAAATTACTTGAATGAAACCAGATCCTTAACCCCAAAAAAGAAAGCATACCTTTTCAATTGACAGTTTTAAACGAGGAAGACCTTGCAACAGAAGGACCTTGCAACAGAAAAGAAAGCATACCTTTTCACTTCCCTCTTCATTTTCTTTATCTATCACCTATTCTTCCTCCGGTTTCTCGTCATCTAGGGTTTTTGTCGCCATAGAAATCATCGGTAAAATTAAAAGGAAACTGTATGTTCCCTTGAAAGCCTAGAATTAAAAGAAACCCTAACAGATCGAGAGAAAAGGAGTAGCTATGGTGGGTGAATTCAGTGCAGTGAAATGAAAAGGAAAAAGAAGTGTGATTGGTGTAGGTGTATTGACTTGGTGTTGCTGGAAATGGGAAATTTGGGGGCAAATTTTGAGAGTTATTTGGGGGATTTAGGGACTAACGAGCGGGTAACCAAAAATTGGGGATTTTGATTTCCTTTTTTTGCGGCGTTTCCACTAAAAACGCCATTATAACTCAATTTTTTGTATTGCTTAATTTTAAATTTTTTTCATTATTAACATATTTTTTTTTATATTTTTTTCTTTCAAAATTTTTGTGCTGAGATTATTATCTTTTGGAATTTTTTTTTAATTTTGAATATTAAACTTTTTAACTGAAATATGGACTAAAATATTAAATATTAAATTTTTTAGTTTTTTATCTTTTATTTTTAAATTTTTTATTTTTTAATATTAAATTTTTTGAAGATTTTTTATAATTTTTAAATTAACATATAAAATACAAAAGGAAACTTTAAGAGAAATATAATGGAATCGATGAATTAAAAAAAAAAACAAAATGACACAGCAATACAAGCATTATTCTTTTAAGTATGGTCCGCATTAGTTGTTTGGATTTTTATATAAATGACATTTAATTATATGTATACACCTAAATTTTGATAGAGATACATCTCAGAATTATATATGAATTTCGGTTTAATGTGTAATTGTAGACGTGAAATTCTAATTGTGGTTTAAATGTATAGTTGAAACTTTAATTTTGTTTTAATCATACACATTTTAAAAAATAAATACATCAATATATTTTTATATTGGATAAATATAAATATTTATGTATGCAATATATAAATATAAAATGATGTTATATCAATAATTGTGTTAATAATTTACAAGAACTTGATCAAATTAAAGTTCATGTATAAAATTGCACACTAAACCATTGTTAGAAAAAGAAACATTTACTGGGGATTTTGGATTTCGAATTGGGGAAAAATGGTGATAATTTTAAGGATTAGGATTAGGGAAAATGGGAAAATTATCTCTTACATAATTTAAACTATAATCATAATTTTAATATATTAAAATTAATATTATCTCTTTTACAATTATATAATAAATTATTTAATATATAAATTACAAAATATTAATTAATCTAAGCCTTAAACCCCTAACCTTTACCCCCTAAACCTTAAATCATAAACATAATCTCTAAACCCTAAAAACCTAACACTTAACCCCTAACCCCTAACCCCTAAACCTTAAACCCCAACCCTTAAACCATAAACCATAATCCCTAAATCCATAATCCATAAGCCTTAAAATAGTAACTCATACACTTTAAATCCTAAACCATATACCCTACACCATAAACCCTAAACTATAATGATAATTAATTCAATATTTTAAAATTAACACTATCTCTTTTATAATTATATAAGAAAATATTTATCATATAAATTTAAAAACACTAATTAATCTAAACCCTAAACTCCTAATCCTTAAACCCTAAACCCAAAATCATAAATATAATTTCTAAACCTTAAAAACCTAACACTTAACCCCTAACACCTAAACCTTAAACCCCAACCCTTAAACCACCCTTAAACCATAATCCCTAAACCCATAATCCATAAACCTTAAAATAGTAACTCATAAACATTAAACCTTTAACCATATACCGTAAACCCTAAACTATAATGATAATTAATTCAATATTTTAAAATTAATACTATTTCTTTTACAATTATATAAGAAAATATTTAACATATAAATTAAAAACAATTAGTCATATACCAAAAATCTTTAAAATTATTTTAAATAATATTATTTTAATTTTTTTCATTTTTTGTGGCGTTTTTCAAAAAGCGCCGCTAAATCCACTAAAAGCTCAATACAAAATGATGGTGTTTTGCAAAATTCTTTTGTGGCATTTTTCATAAAACGCCGCTAAAGCCGCTAAAAGCTCAATACAAAACGATGGTGTTTTGCAAAATTCTTTTGCCGCGTTTTGCAAAATTCTTTTTTGGCGTTTTTCAAAAAACGCCGCTAAAGGTGTACATATAGCGGCATTTTTTAGAAAACGCCACTAAAGGTGTACATATAGCGGCATTTTTAAAAAAGCGCCACTAATACTTGATCTTTAGCGGCATTTTTAAAAAGCGCCGCTAAAGCCACTAAAGGCTCAATACAAAACGATGACGTTGTGTTAAATTTTTTGCGGCATTTTTTGAAAAGTGCCACTAATGCTTGTTCTTTAGTGGCGTTTTTCATTCAAAGGCTGCTAAAAACCTATTTTGCTGTAGTGAACATTCCAAGTTGAGTATTTTATCATGAAAACATAGGTGTCTCCCCTTATCTAAGTGATTACCTTTGATCAAAATATCACAGAGTTTAACATTCTCACTAAAGATTCACTCAAATCATTCAAGGTGTTTAAGGACATCAATTAAAGCACTCATTAGTCAATATGAAAAGCTATTGCCATAGGCTTGCTTGAAAATCAAATCTCCACCACTATAAATTGAGTTGATACATCAATCAAAAAGGTCTTTTAAAATGTTGTAATGTGGCTTTGGTTAGGGGTGTGGTCACAAGCTGAAAGAAAAGGTTAGAATCGAGATTGAATTGAAAAATTACCTAGCTAGAAAAATAACCAGTCATCAGTTAAGTACAAGTGAGCTTCTTCTCAGAATATGGAATTAACACTCAAGCTAAAAAATGACGAATTACTACTAATATGTATTGAAGTGTTTTTTTTTTAAGAACAAGTCAAATACATAGAATAACAAAACATAGCTAAGAAATTAGTTCAAATCAAATCTCGACAAAAATAGGGATCAAATTAGGGGATTTCAACAATAATGGGTTATGGGTTAATATTGAGGGTAAATCAATTAATGGCTTGTTAGGCTCAAAGGGGTTCACTAAGGGTTAATTATGAAGGTAGGCTTTTGTGGAGTGAGTGGGTTAAACCTAAGTGCCTTTATCATCTTGACATATCAAATCAAATGGTGTGGTCTTGACATGCATAATCAAGCAAGTTCTAGAATAACAAATCAATACTTACGCACTCATAATAAAAGTGAGCATGAAAGAAATAAAATATGCGCTAAAGGCTCAAGATCTCACGAAAATTATGGCTTTTTGATGTTTGAACTTGTGAATTTCAACTCAAGATAATACCTAAACTTAGGGAAACAACCTAAAAGTTTTTAATTCATCAAAAATCAACTTATCATGCTTGATTCCCTAATGTCTTAAAGTTTAAACAATCAACGCATAATTGCCTATGTTTTAATTCAAGACATATCAATAAAAATCATAAATTAATTTAAATTTATTCTAATAGTGATATGAGTGATTCACGTGAGAATAAGACAAAATTCAAGGATTCTAATGATGATATAAAAGACCCCCCACACTTAAGATGTACATTTCCCTCAATGTACAAAGATAGATATATTGAAAAATATAGATAAATAATCATAAGATAGGGAGAGAAGTGAAACTTCCTGAATGATGAATGAACTCATTGATTTGAAGTTATGGAGAATAATCGGCTAAGGCAGATGATGAGAGTGAAGGACGATACTCCGGTGGTGGTTGAGGTTCATTAGTCCATAAATCCTACGCCAAAAGAATATTATATCTGGTGGTAGCTATGGTCGTGGTCGAGCAGGACATGGCAGTTGTGAAGAACCTTTCCCAGTGGAGTTTGTAGTTCCTATGCGATGATGAGCTTTGGAGCTCTTTATAACTGTGTTAGAATCAAGAACTTTTTATGGAATATAATGAAGCATAATTACTCGTAATGAAATAGCCAAAACTATAAATTATTCAATAAAAATTATAAAAACTAAAATTAAAATAATATTAAAGGAAAATGAAATAAAAAGTACTTAATTAAGATAAATAAAGACAAAAGTGAAAATAAAAAAATAAAAAAATAAAAATTTTTTAAACATTGTCATCGCCGGATGGTTCGCGAGGTGATGGTGGCGATGAGATGTGGAAGTGCTGACAAATCTGATGTAGAGTCGCATCAATGTGATTAAAGCGCTGAAAACATTGTTGTTCAAATCGTGTAAGGCGCTCAGAGATGTCAGAATATGAAGCCGCCGCCTGAACTGGACGATAGATGGGTGGTGGCTGAGATGATGGGTCCTCATGACGTGGAGGGACATCATTAGTAATGTCCTCTGGGTCCTCCTCCTCGGTGGACTGGATAAGGCGGTACTGAGGAGGGTAGGTGCCACGTCGTTTCTTGATCATCCTCATACTTAGCATGCTCGAGATGCCCTGTGGGGACATCTGGCCAATGAGAGTGAGGGAGGATGATTATGCTGCTGTGTTGAGGAGCCCGAAGTGCCGAGCCAGTCGAGTCACATAGAGCCCGATAGAGATGACCTCTCTTCTATGTCGCTTTGTTTGACGGCGGATGGCGAGGACAATAAAGTAAGTAAGGTCGAGGACGTGCCCGTTCAACATGCTCCATAAGAAATAGGCGTCGTGGGTGGTGACGACGCCAGTGCTCTCTTGTCTCCTTGTCAGAGTGTGAGCCAAGATGGCGTGTAGATACCTTAAGGATGGAGGGAGAGCCGATGCCTTGGAGCCGTTAGGATCGTAGGTGGCTGAGGCAGGGACGCGATCCCTTCAGCATTTTGAGAGGGAGTAGTGGATGTGGCGGTGGAGGGTGTCGAGTTCATTGTCATCTATGAACTCCTCCGTGTATAGCCCTAGTGCAATCCTGAACTCGGGTACGCTCAACTAGCGTAGTAGACCACCAAAGCGGAATTGGACCGTTCTAGGATCATTGAAGTTGGTCATGACGGTCTGAAGATGAAACGTCAAGCAGAGTTCCAATGTGAACTCGAGATACGTCAGCTCGACAATCTCAAAGAAGAGCCCCTACGGGTCAGTTGTCAGGAAGGCTCGGACCGCATTAGCTAAATGAATCTGTTCTAGTTCGGCCCAGTCAATGCAGCGGCCCATACCTAGGGGTCAGGCCCAAAATATCTGATATAATTCCTCCTAGGGTCCCAAGGGAACTTAGGGGAACGGGTGCCTAATCTCTGTGGTAGGACCCGAAGATGACGCTGCTCCTTTTCTTTTCTTCGAGGCGGGAACAGCGGTCTTCTTATCACGTGAGGATGACATTGTACCTGCATTGATAAGTCGAAGTTCAACCAATACGTCCTAAAAATAACATGGAAAAATAAAATATTTCATGAGACTCGCGTACTAAATGAAGAGAACAAAACTAAAGCAACTAAAGCAATTATATCAAGTCATTTAAAATAGGACTATGAGAATAATACGACGGGAAAATCTAATGCATGAATGTATGTGGGTAAACATAAAATCCATGGACACAAGAAAAATGGATGAATGTAGTATGAAAAATGGCAATGACAAGCATGAGTATTTCTATTATTCTACTATTAATATTCACTTAAGATAGTCAAATGGATCAGAGAAGTCATGAAATAGGTAAGTTATTTAAAGAAAATAGAGAGAAAAGAGTAAACAAACACAAAAGGGAGAAGTTTGAGTCGTCAGAAACAGTGTTGTAGGCGGCGCACGGGCGTGGCAGGTAGGGTGTGGGGAGTTGCAGCGGCTAGGGTTAGGGATTTTTGGGGAGGGAGATGATAAATAGTGAGGGGTTTATATAGATTTTGGGGCACACGGCCGTGGGGCATGCCCATGTGCCCTAATTTTTACCCGTGTGTTTCACGATTTTTTAAATTTGGGTGCGCCTGACATTCAGCCCACGCCCGTGTTCCTTGGGCGTGTGTGTGCACACAGCCGTGTCGCATGGGCGTATGGGTGCACACGCTCCCACGCCCCTGTACATAGGTCCATGCTTGTGTTCATTTTGACAGTGTCGACCACGGGTGGATGGCACGGACGTGTCGAACGCACGTGCTAAATTGACAGGTTCGCCCATGGTTTTAATGCACGGGCGTGTCGCACGCCCGTGTTGTTTTGGTAATTTTGCCCACGGCCTTATCCCACAGCCGTGGCGACTTATCGCATCCCGTGTTGGGGAAAAATTTTGCCCTATTTTCACACGACCGTATCGCAGGGTCGTGTCTTCTCTTATGGTGTGAGCACGGCCTACGGCTCACCCGTGTGCCTGGCCGTGTGGATGGGAAAACCCTGTGTTTCAAGACTCAGTAGGTTAGATGTGAAAAAGTAGAACTTAAATAAATTGTTACTGTTAATGCTCGGGTTGCCTCTCGAGAAGCGCTTATTTATAGTCTTAAGCTGGACTTACCTTTCTGGTGCATGGTCATGGTGGCTCGAGGAGTTTACACTCCTCATCCCTGCTATCAACTTTATCAATATAACATTTAAGAAGAGTATTGTTTACCTTAAAACTGCTGAATTTGGGATGAATTACCTCGAGTGTACCATATGGGAAAATATTGAGTACCATAAGAGGGATTACTTTATTTAGTTCAGATGTGGTAATGCGAGGATCTGTTGCACCTAGTAGTACTCCAACCTTAAGTTGATTTGGTGATGTATTGAGCTCATCCTGGCTCGGTTTTGGTTTATCGGGTGTTCTCGGCTTCTGTGTCCGTCATTCATCTAGTTCCTCGATTTGTAGCCGTCGTTCTTCATAGATAGGTCCTTTGTTGTTGCCTGAACATGGCTCGTGTAGGTTCTCCGAACTTATTTCCTGCAAAGTAGGTTGCACCACATGGTCAGTTTTAGTAGAATGATTTATATAACCACCTTCAATTTTCGATGTGTTATTTGAATTACGAGCTTGAAGGGTGATTGTTTCATCTTCCACACGAAGTGTGAGTTCACCTGTGCCGACATCAATAATGGTTCTAGCAGTTGCAAAAAAGGGTCGTCCTAAAATCAAAGGTGCGTTACTATCTTCTTCCATGTCTAAAACAATAAAGTCTACTGGGTATATAAATTTATCGATCTTAACAAGAACATCTTCAATGATACCTCTAGGAAATCTAATGGTTTTCTCAGCCAATTGAATGCTCATCCTAGTTTGTTTGGGTTTCCCAAGACATAGCTGTTTAAACATTTTATAAGGCATAACATTAATGCTTGGCCCTAAGTCAGCCAATGCATTATGAACATCTAAACTACCAATTAAACAAGGAATCGTAAAACTCCCTGGATCTTTCAATTTGTTGGGTAGCTTATTCTGTAATATGGCTGAGCAAACTGCATTCAACTCCACATGCGATGCCTCATCCAACTTTCGTTTATTTGTTAAAAGCTCCTTTAAAAATTTGACTGCGTCCGGCATCTGTGAAAGAGCTTCAATAAACGGTAAGTTAATATGTAACTTTTTTAATAATTTAAGGAATTTACCAAATTGTTCTTCTGTGTGGTCTTTTCTTGTCGCGTTTAGGTATGGCACACGGGGTTTGTACTCTTTACTTACCGGTTTCTGGTCATTGTGGTCCACCTCACCTTTATCTTGACTTACCAGAATGCCTTGCCTCAGTTCTGGTGCAGGCTCAACTAACCCTTCCTTGTCATGAGTGATAATCGCATTGAATTGTTCCCTTGGGTTAGACTCTGTGTTACTCAGCAAACTACCTTGTGGTCGTTCAGAAATCAGTTTGGCGAGTTGGCCTATCTGAGTTTCGAGCCCTTAGATCGACGCTTGTTGATTTTTAAGTGCTGTCTTGGTATTCTGAAAACGAGTTTCTGACACTGAGATGAATTTTGTTAGCATCTCCTCAAGGTTCAGTTTTTTCTCTTGTTGGTAGGGTGGTTGTTGGAAACCTGAAGGTGGTGGTGGTCGCTGATTCCCTTGGCCTCCCCATGAGAAATTTGGGTGGTTCCTCCAACCTGCATTGTAAGTGTTACTATAAGGATTATTTGAGATCAAGGATTATTACCCATGTAATTTAACTTCTCATTTTCCATGTTGTGGCCATAGGGTGGGTATTCTGGATTGCTCGATCCACTTCCATTTGCTTCGCACTACATTACTAGGTGAACCTGTGAAGAACTAAGAAAACCATCAATTTTCTTATTCAAGAGTTCTACCTGATTAGAGAGCATGGTAAACGAATCGACGTTATAAACGTCGGCTATTTTTGTTGGCTTTGTCCTCATGACTTTTCACTGATAATTATTCAGTGACATCTCTTCTATAAATTCATAAGCATCTTCAGGTGTCTTATTATTGATGGTTTCGCCAGCGGCTGTGTCAACCATTTTTCGAGTCGAAGGATCCAGGCCGTTATGAAACGTTTGAACCTGTAGCCAGAGTGGTAACCCATGGTGAGGGAATCTTCTCAAGAGGTCCTTGTATCTCTCTCATGCATCGTAGAGTGTTTCTAAATCCATCTGCACAAAAGAAGAGATATCATTACATAATTTAGCCATTTTAGCCGACGAAAAATATTTTAATAAAAACTTTTCGGTCATTTGTTCCCAAGTAGTGATTGACCCTCGTGGTAACGAATTCAACCACTGTTTAGCTTTGTTTCTTAAAGAAAAAGGGAATAACCGAAGGCGAATGGCGTCATCAGAAACGCCATTTATTTTAAAAGTGTCGCAAAATTCTAAGAAATTTGCCAAGTGAGCGTTGGGATCTTCGTCCTACAAACCAGCAAACTGAACAAATTGCTGTATCATTTGAATTGTGCTAGGTTTCAGTTAAAAAGTATTTGCAGCTACAGCAGGTCTAACTATGCGTAAAGCTCCTAAAGGTACTTGAGGGGAGACCTTCAGTCTTGATGATGAATCCGGCTTCTGAGATGGATCAACCGGCTTTCCTTGAGCAATTTCTTGCTTCCGGCTCTACGTCTCCCCTTCTAAGTGCCTCCTCAGGTGTTTAAATAGGCTTTGGAATGCCTAAGAGCCCTCAAAATTGGCCTTTTCTGAATAGGGTTATACTTGGGCTCGGTAGGGACTCACCCGTGTGACACGCCCGTGTGCGATTACTCCAGCCCGTGGTCAAGGCTGTTGAATAGGCACGGGCGTGTAGTCTACCAGTGTAAGTCGTGCTTCGATCCTGCCAAAGAGACATGACCGTGTCACATGCTCGTGTGAGGAAGTCTAGGCCGTGTTGATTTCCCATGTAGGTCCATTTTCTCTATTTTTTGCCCGTTTCTCGCTCTTTTTACTCTCCTATGCTCACCTAAGTATAAAACATGAAATTAAAGAATTAGGAGCATCGAATTCACCAAATATAAGGAGAAATCATCCATAAATGTGTTAAGCATGGGATAAAAATATATAAATTATGGTTTATCAGTGTTTCAAGCTTCCAATCTCGATTATCAAGAAAGACATAGAATTGACTTTGATTGGGGAAAGGAAAAGATTGTGGACTAAATTGCAAAACTACTACTTTTTTTGCACCGAGGTAAGTTCATATGTAAATAATATATCGTTTCTATTTATGTTATAATATTTTGTTATTAAATGAGATGTGGTTGCTTATTGAATGATCACTTGATGTAAATTATGAACTGAAATTGATTATGGATGAATTGGCAAAAGGTTGAAAAGTGAGGAATTTCTCGGTTGGACCTTCGAAATAGAAAAGATACGAATAATTTTTTGTGAGAACACAAGTGTAGTACTATGTGCAAGCTACTATGTGTTTAAAATGGTTTTAGGTCATGTGTGTAGTACTAAGTGCCGTCTACTATGAGTACCAGATGGTTAGGTCGCATGTGTAGTACTAAGTGTAGGCTACTATTCGTACTCTATAGCTTCGATCACATGTGTGGTACTAAGTGTAGGCCACTATGTGTAAAAGATGGTTTTGATCACAAGTGTGGTACTATGTGAAGGCCACTTTGTGAAGAAGGTAGCTTTGACTAAAGGGTGGTACTATGTGTAGGCCACCGAGTATCCGTTATTATTCCGATGTGTTCAAACGGAAATGACTAGGTGTAATTGAATTCGACTATATGATGAATAAGTGTAGGTACATGTGTGTAAACTTATGAGCAATGTGCTTGATATGTGATCGAACTTTGATTAGATTAATATGGAGTAAGTGTTACAATGAAAGTTACTACAAAGAAAACATGAAAGAGTTAAATTTAATAATAAAAAAGTTTTGGATGGCAGCAGTTGTGTGACTTTGAAAAATCACCAAAAATGGTGGAAATCAAATTATGAAATTAAAGCTTCTTGATTCTATTTTCATATAAAGGAAACGGTGCAAGCAAAAGAATTTCATATTATGAGATATTTGAATTTCTGTGAGATAGAGCCAGAATGATTTTGGAATCCCCTGTTCTGATTTGGGAAAACCATGAAAAATTTTACAAAACTAATTATAGGTTATAATTTATATTCTTAAAATCCTTAATGAGTCTATTTTCAAAAGAAGCAAAAAGAAACATCATCTGAATCCCATATGAAGAGATAATTAATTTTTAATGAAGAGGAGTCGGAACTGTCGGACAGCGAAACAGGGGTTACTTTAAGGAATAAACTGTACTTATTGGCTAAACCAAAAATTCTAAAAATTTTATGGTAAGAATATATGTGAGTCTAGTTTCACAAAAATTAGAGGACCTTAATTTGGAGTTCCATAGCTCCAGATATAAATAATTTAGTGACTGTAACTCAAATAGACAACTTGTTTTGAACTTGAGTAAATAGTGGATCCATGTGTAGTTATGATTGTATTATTTTGAAAACATATTTTGAGGAATTATAAAAGCATGTTAATAATTTTTTTGTTATTTACTTACCTACTTACTAAGCTATATGCTTACTCCCCTCTGTTTTCCCTTGTTTTATAGTGTCACTAAGCTAGCTCGGGGTAAGAGATTGTCAGAGATCCATCCACACTATCATCATTCTTTTGATATTTTGAAATTCATATTTTGCATTATGGCATGTATAGAGGACTTGGTTATTTTGTTATATGTCATAATCGATTTGTCCTAAAATGTTGGCATTTAATATTTGATAACTCATTTTGTATATAGCCATCGATGTTGGCTAATATTAGTTAAGTTAAATTTTATGATGATGCATTTTGTGAGAGGTATGAGTTGGTTGTGCAACAGCCCGATTTAGACCCTATTCAGAATGGTGTCAGGACCACGAATCTGAATCAGAAAAATTTTTAAAATTATTTTCTGTGTTTATTATGTGTGAATTTACATGTGTTAAATTTTCGTATTTAAATTTTAGCGTTTAGATGTAGATTTAATAAAAATGGCTTAATCGCGTAAAATGAAAAATTGATGGTTAAATGTATAATGGCTGAATTGTGGTTGTCTTTTTAATTTGAGGTGTTCAAGTTGTAAGTTGACCATATTTAATGTGATGGACGGCTATGATCTTATGTTATAATGATTTTTCATTTATTTACTAAAGGTTAAAATTGTAAAATGATAAATATGTTATATAATATAAAACATAAACTAAAAATGACATGCATTCATCTCTTATAAGACTGAATATCAAAAAGAAAGAAAGAAAAACAAAGTTTGAAAGTTTCGGCCATGGTTTTGCTTAATTAAGGTTTGTAACTAGCTCGGTTTTTTATAATTTTTACATTTTTGAGATCGTTGTTATGTTATCTACAAAGCCCATGCTTGAATTTTTTATTTTGATGCATATTTTGAGTTATTCCATTGATGAATAATTGAGTTTTGTGATGTTAGTTGATGAAATATGAAATATATGTTTTAGATTAACATGTTTTGTATTAGAATTTTTGATGATTTTGAGTAATTAGGGCTTCATTGCAAAAATGATAATTTGAGGACTAAAATGTGAAATAAATGAAATATATGGACTTGTATGAACATGGGTAATATTCGGCCTAAGCATGGTATGTGCAAATTTTGCATGTTTTGTGTTTTGTGCAATTTGGACTAAATTATAAAAAGTGTAAAATGTCAGGGGTAAAATAGTAATTTTCTCATTTATGTGTTTTGGACTAAATTGAGTAAAAATATGTTTGGATGAGTTTAATTTGAATATGCTTAGATCAAGAACCAAAGAAATCAGATTTGGATCGGGGAAAAACTAAAGTTGTCGACTAGTCGTCCCGTTCCGATTATTGTTGTCCGAGGTAAGTTTATAAGCTAATAGATGTTATTTATTTGATTAGATACGAACTATATATGCTTAAATGTATAATGTGATATAATATATGTGGAAAACGAATATGTATAAGCTTGGAATCTATGTGTACGAGTCGATTCGATCGAGTTACGACGTCCGAAAGCCCCTGTGAACCTTAGGAATAGCTAGGATACATATGTCATGACATAGGATTCCGATATGTGATGTGCAAGTAAGACCATGGCATCGATATATGTGTGCGAGTAAGACCACATTTAATACGTTGGCATCGATATGTGACTCCAATTTATGTGTGCGAGTAAGACCCTGCCTGGGACAGTGGTATCGATATGTGATTACATGTAAGACCACGTCTGGAACGTTGGCATTGTACAATATATGTGATTATCTGAGTATCCTATCCAATTCTGAATGGTTCAACGGGGAATAATAAGTCGTGATCAAATGTGTAAAATGAGGTAAAACAATCAGGTATGTGATAGTTGATCTCCTATTTGGAAATAAGGTAAGTTGGTTAATTGATTTGTTATGTAAATTATATATGATACCTATGTAAATATATGTGTATTTGTGAAGTATATTTGGCCACATGTTATATATAAGTATGTGATATTAAAGTTTGATTCAAAAGTATATCCTTATGAGTGTATATTAATTCGGTTATATAATAGTACCATGGTTTTGAAATTGAATATTACTTTGATAATAGATATATGTATATTCGGCCAAGGTAAAATTTATATATGAAAGCATATGTTGTATGTAACACCCCTAACCTGTATCCATCACCAGATTAGGGTTACGAGATGTTATCAATCAAAAACACAATTTCAAACATTCACTTACACATATTTGCGGTAACTTTTTTTTTATAAGATAATATCAATAGCCAATATAATTACTAAAACAGAGGGCGGAATAGATTTTTAATTCAAACTCATAAATACATACGGATATATAGACTTTATTACACCTTAGTCTTATACTGCGTTAAACACTATTACACCACTTAAACACATTTAATTATTAATACTTATTGCTGCACATGCCTTTATTCACCTAGTCATCCTTTGATTCCATATACATTATATATAATATAATATTCCAACATTTAACATGCTACAATTAGGTATAACGTTATAAATAAATAAATTAATGTTTCCATATAACATACCTAACTTGTCACTATTGGATCAAACGTTAATTAACTACTATAATCGAATTTAACATCTTAAATTCATCCAAAGACATGCATGCATAACTCAACTAATTAACCGAAAATAATTATTAACTCGAGAAGATTATCTCCATAATTTCGAAACATTACCTACATATTGACTTATACAGAGGGTAACCTTTCTTACTATGTATCAAATATATTAAGTCAATTCATCATATTCAATAACATTTAGACAAGCAAATATCAAATTACAAACTAATTATAACTATCTTTTATAATTTCATTTTATAACCGAAGTTTCATAGACATTATAGTAGTAGTCTTCAAACCAACTTATAATACAAATCGTATTCACTAAGGTAAGGCATTATACGCAAGTAGACATATAAACAAAACATAAACATTATATGTCATGTAATAACCTTACCAAAATAAACTCATATCATATTCGAATTTAGCCAAAAATCTGTTACGCCAAGTCATATATATAACGTAATATCCTAATACAATCACACACTCACATATATTTTACTTTATGCTTACCATAATCGAAACAACCTTATACATACCCAAAATTATTTACCATTTTCAAAACCTAAAATACCTGTGATACGATCAATTTATTCATACCATAACCAAGTCATTAATCCACTTTAATGCACAACAAGACATATTTCATAAATAATATTCACCCATTTAACTAATCCATAATTTACATGATTTTTTTGCTCAAACATGACCATATCCGAAGCATGTTCATGAGTATCCAAATTACTTACCTGTCAAGTATATAATGCCTACCACAATATCATGCATTCTAGGCACACAACATTTTAACTAAAACATACATAAACCACAAGCAATATAATCAACTTAAAAAATAAAGATTTAAGCCATTCTCTCATGGCTTTATACACAACCAGAATTTACCTTTCAAAACACACTTCTGCTAATACATGCCATAATTCAAATTTAACTTATAGAGGTACCAAAATAGTAGGTAGTGTGATGAGCTTGGCTAACAATCCCCGAGCTTGTAGCTTGACTCCAGAATCTATCAAAACAGAATAACATAACACATAGAGTAAGCTTTCACAGCTTAGTAAGTCATAAGCAATTAAATAACCCAATGATGTTAACAAAATTAACTAAACTAAACCAGAATATTTTATCATTCCACATTTAAATCTAATATTATATATATATACGTTCATATGAAGTATTTTTAAACAAATATAATCATTTTCTTTTATATTATCACTTTCACCGAATGTATGTAAAGCCAAGACTAACATATTATCATTTAATCATCAAGGCCGAATATTCATTATGTACTTATTTCACATACACATATGCAAAACTCATATGTCTTATTATAATTTCATATACATATGTTAATCATATAATCGAATATATATAACTTATCATTTATACACATATACACAAGAATTGTCCATAACATGCTACTATTCATTCGCAAACCAAATACACATATCATATAGACATATTTTCTTAATTTGCATTTTTCAAGATTCATAACAAAAGCCAAGGTTTTTACTTACCCTTTTCTCAAGTAGGCAACAAAGTCATATTGCTTGTTTTACACTTTCGAACTCATTATACCTTTGCCCGATGAACCATTCACAATTGGATAGGACACTCGGATAATCACATAAGTCGTATATTGCCAACGTCCCAGACGTGGTCTTACATGTAGCCACATATCGATGCCACTGTCCCAAACAGGGTCTTACTCGTAAACACATATCGAAAATCACAAATCGATGCCATGGACTTACTCGTACACATATATTGGAATCCTATGTCATGACATGTATCCTAGCTATTCCTAAGGTTCATACGGGGCTTTCGGACGTCGTATCTCGGTCGAATCGAACTCGAAAGTGTAGTAACCACATTTAATCATGTTCGGCCATAGCATATTTAAATTCTAACATTTCATAACAGCATATAAACATAACATAAAATTTCTAATAAACACTTCTAATTGCTTATAAACTTACCTCAGACGTCGTAAAACGGGACAAGGCTGCTACTCGATAACTTTCGTTTTCCCCCGGTCCAAATCTGATTTCTTTGGTTCTTGATCTAAAAATGTTCAAATTAAGCTCATTCAAACATATTTTCATTCAATTTAGTCCGAAAACACATAAATAGGCAAATTACCATTGTACCCCTAATATTTATAATTTTTACAATTTAGCCCCTATTGTACAAAACACAAAATACACAAAATTTCAAAACACTCATGTTAGGCCGAATGGTAGCCATGCCTATACAAGTCCATATATTTTTTCAATTTCACATTTTAGTCCCTCAAATTATTATTTTTGCAATTAAGTCCTAATTACTCAAAATCATCAAAAACTCCAATACAAAATATGTTAATCTAAAACATATCTTTTATTTTTCATCATCAAACAACAAAAATCACAAGCTATCAAAAATGGCACAACTCAAAATATTCATCAAAATAAAAAATTAAAGCATGGGTCTTGAAGATTACTAAACAAAGATATCAAAAACGTAGAAATTATCAAAAATCGAGCTAAACTCTTACCTTGATTGAGCTCCAAATTGGCCGAACCTAGCTTGGTTTTCTTTTCCTTTTCTTTGTTTATATTCAGAAATGAATAACAAATGAAATTGAATAATTTAATTATGTTATAATATGATATATATATTATAACATGTTTTTTTCAATTTACTATTTTAACCTTTATTATAAAATTATACTTTCATGTTTAATATGTCCTTAGCTGTCCACCCAATTCAATAATGGCCCAATTACAACATAAAAACTTCATATTAAAAAGACATTAACAATTCGGTCCTCACACATTAAACTATCAAATATTCTTTTTACGCGATTAAGTCCTTTTATTTAATCGGGCACCTAAACGACAAAATTAAATCACGAAAATTTCACAGATTTCAATTCACACAAAATAAACGCAGAAAATGATTTTTAAATATTTTTCTGACTCGAATTCATGGTCCCAAAACCACCATTTTGATTAGGGTCTAAATAGGGCTATTACAACTCTCCCCCTTACGGATTTTCGTCCCCAAAAATCATACCGGTGAATAGGTTCAGATAACGTTCTCTCATTGTATCCTCTGGCTCCCATGTTGCTTCCTCAACTCCATGCTTATGCCACAATACTTTAAATAACGGAATCTTCTTATTCCGCAACTCTTTAACCTCACTAGTCAAAATGCGTATCCGTTCTTCTTTGTTGGTCATATTAGGTTGAATTTCAATCTCAGACGGACTAATCACATGTGAAGAATCAAATCGATACCTCTGAAGCATCGAAACATGGAATACATTGTGTATCTTTTCTAACTCAGGTGGCAACAACAATCTGTAAGTAACTGGCCTAATACGCTCTATAATTTCATACGGCCCAATGAATCTCTGACTCAATTTGCCTTTACAAACAAATCTGAGTATTTTCTTCCACGGTGAGACTTTCAAAAAAACTTTATCTCCGATCTGAAACTCTATATCTTTACATTTCAAGTTCGCATAAGATTTTTGACGATCCGATGCTGCTTTCAAACTTTCACGGATCACTTTTACTTTCTGTTCATTTTCTCTGATCAAGTCAACCCCGTGTATCTTATTTTCACTTAGCTCAGTCCAATACAATGGTGTACGACATTTACGACCATACAAAGCCTCGTAAGGTGCCATTTTGATACTCGATTGATAGCTGTTATTATACGTAAATTCAATCAGAGGTAAATATTGTTCCCACATACCTTCAAACTCGAGAATGCAACATCTCAACATATCTTCAAGTATCTGAATAATTCGCTTAGACTGACCATCTGTTTGCGGATGGAAGGACTTTGTACCTAGTGTATCTTGTAGTTTCTTCCAAAATCGTGATGTGAACCTCGGATCTCTATTCGAAATAATAGATATAGTCACACCTTGTAATCTTACAATCTGAGAAACATACAATTCAGCCAGCTTATCGAGTGAGTAGTCTATACATATCGAAACAAAATAAGCTGATTTAGTCAATCTATCGACAACAACCCAGATTGCATCTTTCTTGCTCGGTGTCAACGGTAAACCAAATACAAAATCCATAGTAACTTTGTCCCACTTCCACTCAGGTATCATGATAGGCTGAAGTAGTCCTGAAGGCACCTGATGTTCATCTTTTACTTGTTGATAGACTAATCATCTTGCAACAAAGTCAGAGATGTCTCATTTCATACCATGCCACCAGTAAAGTTGTTTCAGATCATTATACATCTATGTACTACCTGGGTGAACAGATAACTGACTACTATGTGCTTCATTCAAAATCATCTGAATCAACTCTGAATTCTTCAGAACGCATATCCAGTCTCTAAATCTCAAACAGCCATCAGCTTCAACTCTGAACTCTGAATCAGCATCCATTTCACACTGAGCTCGTTTTGCAATTAATTCATTATCAACCTTCTAGGTATCACATATTTGTTGAATGAATAACAGTCCAGCTTTCAATTCAGCTACTATGAAACCATCATTAGACATGGGCATATACGTATTCATTGCACGCAAAGCAAACAGTGACTTTCGGCTTAAAGCATCAGCAACAACGTTAGCCTTTCCTGGGTGATAGTCAATCACAAGCTCATAGTATTTTAGCAATTCTAACCATCGACGTTGTCTCAAATTCAGATCTTTTCTGAGTCATCAAGTATTTCAGGCTTTTGTGATCAGAATAAACATGACATTTCTCACCAAACAGATAGTGATGCCATATTTTCAACGCAAATACAATGGCTGCCAGTTCCAGGTCGTGTGTCGTATAATTCTTTTCATGTGGCTTCAATTGTCTCAAGGCATAAGCTATAACTTTACGTTCCTGCATCAAAACACAGCCCAAACCATTTAATGATGCATCACTATAAATAACAAATTCTTTACCATTTTCTGGCTGAACTAGCACTGGAGCTTCAGTTAGAAGGGCTTTCAACTGATCAAAGCTTTTCTGGCACTCCTCTGACCACTCAAACTTAACCTCTTTCTGCAATAGCTTTTTCATCGGGGCCGCAATCATAGAGAAATCTTTCATGAACCATCTATAATAACCGGTAAGTCCCAGAAAGCTTCAGACTTCAGAAACATTCTTCAGAGGTTTCCAATCGAGTATGGCTGAAATTTTACTTAGATCAACCCGAATACCTGATGTTGATACTACATGTCCTAGAAAACTAACTTCACTCAACCAGAACTTACATTTACTGAATTTCGCATACAACTGCTTATCTCGCTAAGTCTGCAACACAAGTCTCAATTGTTCAGCATGTTCAGCTTCATCACGAGACTATATCAAAATGTCATCTATAAACATAACTACAAACTAATCCAGATATGATCTGAGGATCTGATTCATCAAATCCATGAAAACAGTAGGTGATTAGTGAGTCTGAAAGGCATAACCAAAAATTCATAGTGTTCGTACCTCGTTCTAAAAGCAGTCTTTGGCACGTCAGAGTCTTTAACTCGCAACTGATAGTAGCCCGATCTCAAATTTATCTTCGAAAATATTGTAGCTCCTTTCAATTGGTCAAATAGATCGTCAATCCGTGGCAACGGATACTTATTCTTTATAGTTACCTTATTAAGCCACCTGTAATCGATGCATATTCTCATAGTTCCATCTTTCTTTTTTACAAACAACACAGGTGCACCCCACGGAGAGAAACTCGGTCATGTGAAACCTCTATCTGTCAATTCTTGTAACTGAGCTTTCAATTCTCTTAATTCTGTAGGTTTCATTCTGTACGGAGCTATGGATATCGGAGTCGTTCCAGGCATTAATTCAATACCAAACTCTACTTCCCAAATAGGTGGCAAACTTGGTAATTCTTCTGGAAACACATCCGGGAACTCACATACAATAGGTACTGATTCAATATTTCTTTCAGCCACTTTACTGTCGAGCACGTAGGCAAAATAAGCTTCACACCCCTTTCTCACATATTTTTGAGCGAGCATGGAAGAAATCATTGCTGGTAAACCATACAAATCACTAGATTCAATCCGAACAATCTCATCATTCTGACTCCATAGATCAATGGTCTTTCTTTTTCAGTTCACAACAACATCATGTAATGTCAACCAATCTATACCCAGAATTATGTCGAACTCATCAAATGGAAGCAACACCAAATCAGCCGAAAAGATCAGATCTCGAACCATTAACGGACAATTCTTACACACTTTATCAACCATAGCAGGGTTTGACACTCTAATCACAAACTCAGTAGACTCAACAGGTAGAGTCTTGCTGAATACTAATGTCTCACACACATAAGAATGAGTAGAACCAGGATCAATCAATGCAATTATGTTAGTATCATACAAAGTGAAAATACCAGTAATAACATTTGGGGATGAAGCCTCTTCTCGGGCGCGAATGGCATAGGCTCTGGCAGGTGCACAAGCCTCAGATCTGACTGCCATATATTTAGTCCCTCTCTGACTACCACTAGTATTACCAGCATTTCTGGGTGACCTACCTCGAGCTGCAGTATTACACGATCTCGTATTCTGTACTAGATTTTCCTCAGTTAACATTGGGCAATCTCGAATATAATGTTCTGTTGATCCACATTTAAAACAGGCCCGATCATGCAACCTGCAACTGTCGGGGTGTCATTTACCATAGTGCTTACACTCGGGTTGATTTGATCTGACATTACCCACACTCGCTACTGAGGTAGCTCTTAAGCTCACTGGGGGTCTATTTTGATCCCGTCTGGAGTAACCTAAAGTGGCTTTAGAACGACTAAAATCATCTCAGGACCTCTCTCATGCCGACTGGAATGACTTACCAGATGTTCTTTTGCATGCATCTCTAGCTTCAAAGTCAGCTTTTCTTTTCTCTTTCCCGAGCTCTTGAGCTTTGCATGCTTGCTCAACAAGTACCACAAACTCTTTTATCTCAAGTATGCTAGCTAACAGTTTGATATCTTCATTCAGCCCATCTTCAAATCTTTTACACATTATAGCTTCAGTGGAAACACACCCTCGGACATATCGGCTGAGTCTCACAAATTTCCGCTCATACTCTGCACTGTCATCTGAACCTGTTTCAGCTCCAGGAATTCTTTACGCTTCTGATCGATAAATCTCTGACTGATATATTTCTTACGGAACTCAGTCTGAAAGAATTCCCAAGTCACCTGCTCTCTCGGAACTACTGGTACTAGGGTATTCCACCAGTGGTATGCTGTGTCTCGAAGCAAGGATATAGCGCATTTTAAACATTCATCAGGAGTACAGGACAACTCATCAAGCACACGGATGGTATTATCAAGCTAGAACTCAGCCCGCTCAGTGTCATCATCATCAGTGGCTTTAAACTCTTCATCTCTATATTTTCTGATTTTATCAACAGGTGGTCTATTCAATCGTAACGGATCACTTACTTGAGGTACAACAGGCATGGAAGATGGATTAATTGGGGTGGAGGTTGTTGTGCAGCCAGGTTAGTCCGGATATATTGAGTGAACCAGTCATTCATCATTTGATAGAAGGCTTGTTTAGCCTCACTTTCTTGATTGCTCAAAGTCGGTCGAGAATCAGCCTGTGCTATCCCTTGCACGGGAGCAGGCATTACACTCTAAACATCATCAGCTACAGCTCGTCGGGATCCATTTACTATATAAAAACACATTTCAAATGTCAGAAGTCATCACACTATGACAATATATAATTATGGCATGTATAGCTAAACTCATACACGTTACGTTCGTCCTAGAACCGACTAAACTGTAGCTCTGATACGAATAAAATGTAACACCCCTAACCCGTATCTATCACTGGATTAGGGTTACGAGATGTTATCAATCAAAAACACAATTTCAAACATTCATTTACACACATTTGCATTAACTTTTTTTTATAAGATAATATCAATAACCAATATAATTACTAATACAGAAGGCAGAATATATTTTTAATTCAAACTTATAAATACATACGGATATACAGACTTTATTACACCTTAGTCTTACACTGCGTTAAACATTATTTCATCACATAAACACATTTAATTATTAATACTTATTGCTGCAAATGTCTTTATTCACCTACCCATCCTTTGATTCCATATACATGATATATAATAAAATATTCCAACATTTAACATGCTACAATTAGGTTAACATATAATAACCATCTATGTTAAGCACATTTACTAAAATACATTATATATAAATTAATGTTTCCATATAACATACCTAACTTGTCACTATTGGATCGAACATTAATTAACTACTATAATCGAATTTAACAGCTTAAATTCATCCAAGGACATGCATGCATAACTCAACTAATTAACTGAGAATAATTATTAATTAGAGAATATTATCTCTATAATTTCGAAACATTACCTACATATTGACTTATACAGAGCGTAACCTTTCTTACTATGTATCAAATATATTAAGTCAATTCATCATATTCAATAACATTTAGACAAGCAAATATCAAATTACAAACTGATTATAACTATCTTCTATAATTTCATTTTATAACTGAATTTTCATATACATTATAGTAATAGTCTTCAGACCAACTTATAATACAAATCGTATTCACTAAGATAAGGCATTATACGCAAGTAGACATATAATCAAAACATACACATTATATGTCATGTAATAACCTTACCAAAATAAACTCATATCATATTCGAATTTAGCCAACAATCTATTACGCCAAGTCATATATATAACGTAATATCCTAATACAATCACACACTCACATATATTTTACTTTATACTTACCATAGCCGAAACAACCTTATACATACCCAAAATTATTTACCATTTTCAAAACCTAAAATACCTGTGATACAGTCAATTTAATCATACCATAACCAAGTCATTAATCCACTTTAATGCATAACAAGACATATTTCATAAATAATATTCACCCATTTAACTAATCCATAATTCATATGATTTTTTTGCTCAAACATGACCATATCCGAAGCATGTTCATGAGTATCCAAATTACTTACCTGTCAAGTATATAATGCCTACCACAATATCATGCATTCTAGGAACACAACATTTTAACTAAAACATACATAAACCACAAGCAATATAATCAACTTAAAACATAAAGATTTAAGCCATTTTCGCATGGCTTTATACACAACTACAATTTATCTTTCAAAACACCATTCTACCTGTACATGCCATAATTCAAATTTAACTTTTAGAGGTACCAAAATAGTAGGTAGTGTGATAAGCTTGGCTGACAGTGCCCGAGCTTGTAGCTTGACTCCAAAATCTATCAAAACAGAATAACATAACATACAGAGTAAGCTTTCACAGCTTAGTAAGTCATAAGCAATTAAATAACCCAATGATGTTAACAAAATTAACTAAACTAAACCAGAATATTTTATCATTCCACATTTAAATCCAATATTATATATATATACGTTCATATGAAGTATTTTTAAACAAGTATAATTATTTTCTTTTATATTATCACTTTCACCGAATGTATGTAAAGCCAAGACTAACATATTATCATTTAATCATCAAGGCCGAATATTCATTATGTACTTATTTCACATACACATATGCAAAACTCATATGTCTTACTATAATTTCATATACATATGTTAATCATATAATCGCATATATTTAACTCATCATTTATACACATATACGCAAGAATTGTCCATAACATGCTTACTATTCATTCACAAACCAAATACACATATCATATAGACATATTTTCTTAATTCACATTTATCAAGATTCATAACAAAAGCCAAGGTTTTTACTTACCCTTTTCTCAAGTAGGCAACAAAGTCATATAGCTCGTTTTACACTTTCGAACTCATTATACCTTTGCCCGATGAACCATTCACAATTGGATAGGACACTCAGATAATCACATAAATTGTACAATGCCAACGTCCCAGACGTGGTCTTACATGTAGCCACATATCGATGCCACTGTCCCAAACAGGGTCTTACTGGTAAACACATATCGAAAATCAAAAATTGATGCCATGTACTTACTCGTACACATATATCGGAATCCTATGTCATGACATATGTATGCTAACTATTCCTAAGGTTCATACGGGGCTTTCGGACGTCGTATCTCGATTGAATCGAACTCGAAATTGTAGTAACCACATTTAATCATGTTCGGCCATAGCATATTTAAATTCTAACATTTCATAACAGCATATAAATATAACATAAAATTTCTAATAAACACTTCTATTTGCTTATAAACTTACATCGGACGTCGTAAAACGGGACAAAGCTGCTAGTCGACAACTTTCGTTTTTTCCCGGTCCAAATCCGATTTCTTTTGTTCTTGATCTAAACATGTTCAAATTAATCTCATTCAAATATATTTTCATTCAATTTTGTCCGAAAACACATAAATAGGCAAATTACCATTTTACCCCTAACATTTGCAATTTTTACAATTTAGTCCCTATTGCACACAACACAAAATACACAAAATTTCAAAACACTCATGTTAGGCCGAATGGTAGCCATGCTTATACAAGTCCATATATTTTATCAATTTCACATTTTAGTCCCTCAAATTATTATTTTTGCAATTAAGTCCTAATTACTCAAAATCATCAAAAACTCCAATACAAAATATGTTAATCTAAAACATATCTTTTATTTTTCATCGTCAAACAACAAAAAATCACAAGCTATCAACAATGGCACAACTCAAAATATTCATCAAAATGAAAAATTAAAGCATGGGTCTTGAAGATTACTAAACAACGATCTCAAAAACGTAGAAATTATCAAAAATCGAGCTAAACTCTTACCTTGATTGAGCTCCAAATTGGCTGAGCCTAGCTTGGTTTTATTTTCTTTTTCTTTGCTTATATTCGGCAATGAAGAACAAATGAAATTGACTAATTTAATTATGTTATAATATGATATATATATCATATTATAACATGTTTTTTTTCAATTTACTATTTTAGCCTTTATTATAAAATTATACTTTCATGTTTAATATGTCCTTAGCCGTCCACCCAATTCAATAATGGCCCAATTACAACATAAAAACATCATATTAAAAAGACATTAACAATTCAATCCTCATACATTAAATTATCAAATATTCTTTTTACGTGATTAAGTCCTTTTATTTAATCGGGCAACTAAACGACAAAATTAAATCACGAAAATTTCACATATTTCAATTCACACAAAATATACATAGAAAATGATTTTCAAATATTTTTTTGACTCGGATTCGTGGTCCCAAAAGCACCATTCCAATTATGGTCCAAATCGGGCTGTTACATTGTATATGAAATTGTAAGCTTGAAATTAAATGTGATTATAATAGCATAAATTGATTTGGTTAAATTGAGTTGATATTGTAATTGAGTTATTTATTTGCTTATGACTTACTCAGCTATGATACCTTACTGTGTGTGTATGTTTGCCTCTGTTTTATAGATTTTGGAGTCAAGTTACGAGCCCGGGGATTGTCAGTGAAGTTTATCACACTATCAACTATTTTGGTACTTTTATAAGTTTGAATTTGAACCTATAGCATGTATAGGCTAGATTATATATTTAACTTTGGGGTATGTAAATATGAGCCATGTGAAAATGGCTTATTATTTTGTTAAGCTTGGATTCCTTTACTTTGATCAAGTGATGGCTATGTTTGGCTTTGGTATTTCAGCTATGCCTTATATATATATATTTATATGTGATTCATATTTGATATATTTGCTATTGATGATGAAGTTATGTCAAAGTATATGTGTATGGTATATTTGGTATGATGTAAAATTGGTGGATAGATATTTTTGTTAAGTAATATGCATGTCATATATATATAGTGTACTTGGTATATGCTTATGGTTTCAAGTAATGGTATGTATAGCTTATGACCGTTCATTATAGTAAGCTTGTCATAATGGTATGTTGTGTATATGTTTATTTTTATGATTCAACTCAAATGAAATAAACATGTTGATGGATATATATATTGGTTGTGGCTTAATAATGGCTAATTTGATATATAAGTATTTGCTATCTCGATCATGGTTCTTGTATGTGCTAAGTTTAGTTTGTATGGTATGCTCAAATGACGATTCTATTTGGTTTGGTTGAATCGACTGTGGAATGTATAAAAGTATGAATTATGCTTGATATGTTACCTATTGTTTAATGATTAGGTTAAATGTTGAATTTAGGTAATAGAATTATATTTGATTAATGATTCAGCCATGTTTAGTATTTATAGGTGAAATATGTTTTATTTATATTTGTTATGTATTATGGTAACTAGGTAATTCGGTTGTGGCTTGTGATAAATGTGAGTTCAATATGCTTGCGATAAGTGAAGAAATTGGCATGAATCATGTTAGTAAGTTATTCATGATTTGGCATATATATATAATTATATGAGATATTGGTTTGATATTTTATATATATATTATATGAGATATAATGTAATATGTTTGATTTGATGTGCAAATTATGGTTGATATATATATTGATTTATTTTTATGAAAGCTTATATGCTTATAAAGTGATAGGTTAAAAATGATAAATTTATACATTAAATAGAGCTTATGTATTAAACACGAATACATTCGGCTAATGTATTGAAAATTTACCAAATGAATAGTGAATTGTGCATTGGTAAAACAAGAAGATAATATGAGTTTTATGTGATGCATATATGTTTGATTTGGTTAAAAATTGATGTTTGAGTAGTGTATAGGTTTATCATTAAATGATGAGCATAAGTTTATTGATTTATATGTAGACCTATTCATGTTTTAGTCATTTCAAATCATATGTAGTAATGTACACATGCCATGAATGATTTGGTTAAATTTGATATATCCTTATTGTGTCAATCATGATATGGTCAAAATGATGTGTTTCCATTTTTTTGATTTATATGATTTATGTATGAAATAATGGAATGAAATAATTATATTAGCTGCGATATGCGCACATGCTTATGTGGTAAAATTATATAAATGATATTTTTTCTTATGAATTATGTGATTACATATATGTTCATTATATGATATGAAATGATTTGTAAAGAGATTATGTTAGCTATAAGATTTTAAAATTTAATGTTTTTTGAGTGATTTGATAAGATTAACATATTAAGTATGAAATGAAATGCATGTAAATTTCTAGTTGTATTTTGTCAGGTAATACCTCATAACCCATTCCGGCGATGGATACGGGTTAGGGGTGTTACATTTGATTGGTATCAGAGGTATAGTTTAGTCAGTTCTAGGACTAACGTAGCACGTGTGAGTCTAGCTATACATGCCATAATTATAAACTGCGATAGTGTGATGATTCCTGACAGTTAAAAATGTATTTTCTTATAAAAAGGGATCCCGATGGAGCCGTAACGGATGACGTAGAAGATAATGCGCCCGCTCCTGCTCAGGGGGCTGCGCCGGCTGATTCAAGGCCGATTTTGAGTAATATAGATGGAGAGGCTAAGCAAGCCTTCTTCCAGTTAAGGAATGAGTGGTTCACGGAGTTCGTTTGAATGAATCCGGCTGCTCAACAACCTCTACCCCCTCAAGTTCCTGTAACTTCCCAAGTTATACGAAAAGAAAAGCCAAGAAAAACTGATTTTGAAGCCAGAGATTTTCGTGAGAGATCATTGGGTAAATCATTTTAGTCTACATCAAATAAATTCTGATATAATTATAGTTGTTCAAAGGCTAATGTGGGACACTCAAGTAGAGATCGTGTTAGATCACATTTGAGCTTCAGAGCTCCAACTATTTCCATCGCTAGTGTTAAAAATGTCATATCTAATCAACCTAAGTGCAAACGTTGTGGTAAAAGACATTCAAGTATTTGTAGATTGAATAATCAAGCTTGTTTCAAATGTGGATCCTTAGATCACTTTATCCGAGATTGTCCTGAGTCAGTTGAGCAAGAGATTGTGCAAAATCTGAGATCGAGTAACACTTCAGCTAATAGTAGATCTCCTAGAAATGCGGGAAATATGAGTAGCAGTCAGAGAGGAACTAAAGACACAGCAATTCGATCTGAGGCTCGTGCACCTGTCAGACCTTATGCTATTCACGCTCGTGAGGAGGTTTCAAACCCAAATGTTATTACTGGTATATTCACTCTCTACGATACTAGTGTAATTGCATTGATTAATTCTAATTTGACTCATTCTTATGTATGTGATACCTTAATATCTAGTAAGGCTTTACCTGTAGTCTGCTGAGTTTGTGATTAAAATACTGAACCCCTTGGGCCGGTGTGTTTTGGTTGATAAAATGTGTAAGAATTGTCTGTTGATGGTTCGAGATTCATGTCTTCTAGTTGATTTGATGATGTTATCATTCAACGAGTTCAGAGTATGAATTGGTTGACTTTGCACAGTGCTGTTGTAAATCGCAAATGAAAGACTACTGATTTGAGATGCCAAAATGACGAGATTAATCGGATTGAGTTTAATGATCTGAATGGTTTATCGACAGTGATATCTTTAATGTTAGCTTAGAAATATGTGAGAAAGAGTTGTAAAGCTTACTTTGCGTTTGTGTTTGATAGTAAAGTGACCGAAAGAAAGATTGAATCAGTACCAGTTGTGTGCAAGTACCCGGATGTGTTTCCTGAAGAATTGCCAGCTTTACCACCTATCTGAGAAGTAGAGTTTGGTATTGAGACAGTGCCAAGGACAACTCTGATATTGATAGCTCCGTACAGTATGGCACATACTGAATTAAAAGAATTGGAAACTTAGTTGCAAGAGTTGACAGATAGAGGTTTCACACGACCGATTTTCTCTCCCTGAGGTGCACCAGTTTTATTGTGAAAAAGAAAGACGAAATGATGAGAATGTGTATCGATTATAGACAGGTCAACAGGGTGATTATAAAGAATAAATATCCATTGCCACGGATTAAAGACCTGTTCGATCAACTGAAAGAGGCTACAATGTTTTCAAAGATAGATTTGAGATCAGGTTACTATTAGTTGGAGTTAAAGACTTTGATGTGCCAAAGACTACTTTTTGAACAAGTTAATATATGGATCGATTTGTGTTTTTGTTCATTGATAACATTTTGATCTATTTCCGTGATGAAACCGAGCATGTCGAACATCTGAGACTTGTGCTATAGACTTTGCGAGGTAAACAATTTTATGCAAAGTTCATAAAATGTGAGTTCTAGTTATGTGAAGTCAGTTTTCTGGGACATGTTGTATCAGCATCGGGTATTCGGGTTGATCCAAGTAAAATTTCAGCTATACTTGATTGGAAACTTCCGAGAAATGTTTTTGAAGTCCAAAGTTTTCTAGGACTTGCTGGTTACTATAGCCGATTCATGAAAGGTTTCTCTATGATTGCAACCCCGATGACAAAACAAATATAGAAAGATATTAAGGTTGAGTGGTCAGAAAAGTGCCAGAAAAGTTTTGATCAGTTGAAATAACAATTAAATTGTATTGATGGCTGAGTGCAATGGTTATAGTCAGGCAGTTACTATGATTCCTTCTGGGCATTCGATGTGTACATTTATTCTCAGAAGTATATGTGACTGTTTAGTTTCAGAAAGAATTCTTATCGTATGAGAACATTAGCTAAACATACTAATAGATGAAGGTATGGTTGGTCTGTTTGGATTATGTTCGATATTGCTATGTCCATCTTTGGTATTTATTTTCTTAAGTGAATATGAACATTGACAGTAAATTTCGTATGAGGCTAATACTTTGTTTTCTACTGGTTATAGTTCTGATGAATATACGTGAAGATTATATTGCTTCTGTTACTCTAGATTTCAATATTTATGAGTGACATTATTCTTTCTGGATCTTATATGGGATATCATCGAAATTAATATCATTCTATATGGGTTGTAACTTTCTGATATTCTGTCTAGCTTCAGACCTTGAAATTTCGCTATTCCATTTTTCTTATGATTTCATGTGATTAACTGCAAGAAATCTCTATTTGACAGAGATGACTATGTCTATTATGATTATAATTTTTGGTTCAAAATGTGAAAGTACAGTGGTACCATCATTAGAGTTATAGAAGTTGTGTTTCTGTATTGATTGCTATTTAAACCATATTTGATTTTCCTCTAGGTTCATATGCTTTATTAACAACAGGGATATTGTCTATTGTTACGGGTAAGACGTCGGTCTTATTATGACATTATAATTTCTATTTGATGATTGTGGCATCTGTATAGTGATATATTTGGGTTATTGTAGATGGATTGACTAAATCGGTTCATTTTTTCTGGTTCGTACATATTACTCGCTTGATAAGCTCGTTGAATTATATGTTTCTCAAATTATGAGATTATTGAAAGTATCGGGCCGATTGCGTATAGAATATTGTTGCCACTTGAGTTAGAAAAGATCCATAATGTATTCCATGTCTCGATGCTTCGTAGATATCGATCTAATCCCTCACATGTGATTAGTCCATCAGAGATTGAGATTAAGTCCGCTATGACATATGAAGAAGAATCGTTTTGCATTCTGGCTCACGAGGTTAAAAAATTGCGAAATAAGAAAATTTCATTAGTTAAAGTATTGTGGCATAAACACAGAGTCGAGGAAGCAACATGGGAGCCAGAGGATGCAATGAAAGAACATTATTCGAACTTATTCACCGGTAAGATTTTCGGGGACGAAAATCACTAAGGGGGAGAGTTGTAATAGCCCGCTTTAGACCCTATTTTGAACGGTGGTTTCGGGACCACGAATTTGAGTCAGAAAAATTTTTAAAAATTATTTTTTTGTTTATTATGTGTGAATTTACATGTGTTAAATTTTCGTATTTAAATTTTACCGTTTAGATGTCGATTTAATAAAAAGGGCTTAATCGCGTAAAATGAAAATTTGATGGTTAAATGTGTAATGGCCGAATTGTGGTTGTCTTTTTAATTTGAGGTGTTTAAGTTGTAATTTGACCATATTTACTGTGATGGACGACTATGACCATATGTTATAATGATTTTTCATTTATTTAATAAAGGTTAAAATTGTAAAGTGATAAATATGTTATATAATATAAAAAATAAACTAAAAATGACAAGCATTCATCTTTTATAAGACTGAATATCAAAAAGAAAGAAAGAAATTTTTTTTTTTGAAAGTTTTGCCTATGGTTTTGCTTAATTAAGGTTTGTAACTAGCTCAATTTTTTTATAATTTTTACGTTTTTGAGATCGTTGTTATGTTATTTACAAAGCCCATGCTTGAATTTTTTTATTTTGATGAATATTTTGAGTTATTCCATTGATGAATAATTGAGTTTTGTGATGTTATTTGATGAAATATGAAATATATGTTTTAGATTAACATGTTTTGTATTAGAATTTTTGATGATTTTGAGTAATTAGGGCTTAATTGCAAAAATGATAATTTGAGGGACTAAAATGTGAAATAAATAAAATATATGGACTTGTATGAACATGGGTAATATTCGGCCTAAGAATGATATGTGCAAATTTTGCATGTTTTGTGTTTTGTGCAATTTGGACTAAATTGTAAATAGTTTAAAATGTGAGGGGTAAAATAGTAATTTGCTCATTTATGTGTTTTGGAATAAATTGAGTAAAAATATGTTTAAATGAGTTTAATTTGAATATGTTTAGATCAAGAACCAAAGAAATCGGATTTGGATCGGGGAAAAACTAAAGTTGTCGACTAGTGGTCCCGTTCCGATTATTGTTGTCCGAGGTAAGTTTATAAGCTAATAGATGTTATTTATTTGATTAGATACGGACTATATATGCTTAAATGTATAATGTGATATTATATATGTGGAAACTGAATATGTATAAGTTTGGAATCTATGTGTACGAGTTCAATTCGACCGAGTTACGACGTCCGAAAGCCTCGTGTGAACCTTAAGAATAGCTAGGATACATAAGTTATGACATAGGATTCCGATATGTGATGTGCGAGTAGGAATATGGCATTGATATATGTCTGCGAGTAAGACCACGTTTAACATGTTGGCATCAATATGTGACTCTGATTTATGTGTGCAAGTAAGACCCTATCTGGGACAATGGCATTGATATGTGATTACATGTAAGACCACGTCTGGGACGTTGGCATTGTACGATGTGTGTGATTATCTGAGTGTCATATCCAATTCCGAATGGTTCAATGGGTAATAATAAGTTGTGATCGAATGTGTAAAATGAGCTAAAAAGATCAGGTATGTGATAGTTGATCTCCTATTTGAAAATAAGGTAAGTTGGTTAATTGATATGTGATGTAAATTATATATGATACCTACGTAAATATACGTGTATTTGTGAAGTGTATTTGGCCACACGTTATATATAAGTATGTGATATTAAAGTTTGATTTAAAAGTATATGCTTACGAGTGTATATATATTCGGTTATATAATGGTACCATGGTTTTGAAATTGAATATTACTTTGATAATAGATATATGTATATTTGGCCAAGGTAAAATTTATATATGAAATCATATGTTGTATATGAAATTGTAAGCTTGAAATTAAATGTGATTATAATAGCATAAATTGATTTGGTTAAATTGAGTTGATATTGTCATTGTGTTATTTATTTGCTTATGACTTACTAAGCTATGATATCTTACTGTGTGTGTATGTTTGCCTCTGTTTTATAGATATGGAGTCAAGTTACGAGCTCGGGGATTGTCAGCGAAGTTTTTTACACTATCGACTATTTTGGTACTTCTAGAAGTTTGAATTTAATCCTATGGCATGTATAGGCTAGTTTATATATTTAACTTTAGGGTATGTAAATATGAGCCATGTGAAAATGGCTTATTATTTTGTTAAGCTTGGATTTCGTTGGTTTGATCAAGTGATGGCTATGTTTGGTTTTGGTATTTCATAAGTATATAAATATATTTATATGTGAATCATGTTCGATATATTTGCTACTGATGATGAAGTTATGTCAAAGTATATGTGTATGGTATATTTGGTATGATGTAAAATTGGTGGATAGATATTTTTGTTAAGTAATATGCATGTCATATATATATATAGTGTACTTGGTATATGCTTATGGTTTTAAGTAATGGTATGTAAAGCTTATGACCGTTCATTATAGTAAGCTTGTCATAATGGTATGTTGTGTATATGTTTATTTTTATGATTCAACTCAAATGAAATAAACATGTTGATGGATATATATATTGGTTGTGGCTTAGTAATGGCTAATTTGATATATAAGTATTTGCTATCTCGATCATGGTTCTTGTATGCGCTAAGTTTGGTTTGTATGGTATGCTCAAATGGCGATTCTATTTGGTTTGGTTGAATCGACTATGGAATGTATAAAAGTATGAATTATGCTTGATATGTTACCTATTGTTTAATGATTCGGTTAAATGTTGAATTTAGATACTAGAATTATATTTGATTGATGATTCAGCCATGTTTAGTATTTATAGGTGAAATATGTTTTATTTATATTTGTTATGTATTATGGTAACTAGGTAATTCGGTTGTGGCTTGTGATAAATGTGAGTCCAATATGCTTGCGATAAGTGAAGAAATTGGCATGAATCATGTTAGTAAGTTATTCATGATTTGGCATTTATATATATAAGTATATGAGATATTGGTTTGATATTTTATATATATTTATTATATGAGATATAATGTAATATGTTTGATTTGATGTGCAAATTATGGTTGATATATATATTGATTTAATTTTATGAAAGCTTATATGCTTATAAAGTGATAGATTAAAAATGATGAATTTATACATTAAATAGAGCTTATGTATTAAGCATGAATACATTCGGCTAATGTATTGAAAATTTACCAAATGAATAGTGAATTGTGCATTGGTAAAACAAGAAGATAATATGATTTTTATGTGATGCATATATGTTCAATTTGGTTAAAAGTTGATGTTTGAGTAGTGTATAGGTTTATCATTAAATGATGAGCATAAGTTGATTGATTTATATGTAGATCTGTTCATGTTTTAGTCATTTCAAATCATATGTAGTAATGTACACATGCCATGAATGATTTGGTTCAATTTGATATATCCTTATTGTGTCAATTATGATATGGTCAAAATGATGTGTTTCAATTTGTTTGATTTATATGATTTATGTCTGAAATAATGGAATGAAATAATTATATTAGCTGGGATATGCGCACATGCTTATGTGGTAAAATGATATAAATGATATTTTTGCTTATGAATTATGTATTACATATATGTTCATTATATGATATGAAATGATTTGTAAAGAGATTATGTTAGTTATAAGATTTTAAAATTTAATGTTTTGAGTGATTTGATAAGATTAACATATTAAGCATGAAATGAAATGCACGTGAATTTCTAGTTGTATTTTGTTAGGTAATACCTCATAACCCATTTCGGCGACAGATATGGGTTAGGGGTGTTACAGGTTGAATGAGTGTGTAATGACTAAGTATGGAAAATGTGGCATGTAAATGGTTCTGTAGCACCCCAAACCCAGCCCAGAAGTTATGGCCGGATCTAGCATGCCACATCAAAAACGTTAAAAAAAATTTCCATTCTAAGTCCAGAAAATCGTACTTGATGTTCAAAAGATTAATTCATTAAGGGTTAAAGTGAATGGAAGCTGTGCACCAGGTAGGAAACCGGAAAAGAGGTGGTGAGTCCATCGGACTGCTTAAGTACCAAGCTCCCTTCGGATCCAATCCTAGACATGCATACCGCCATTACCACACCTTAACGTCATGGATATTTCTAGGAAACCGGTTCGATTAAGTCATTTTTAGGAAAAGTGATTAATTTTGGAAAATACTTTCATTGCGGAAGCTTTGCTTGTTGTCGTGTTATTTTGAAATCAACTGTTGTTTTTGAAAACGCGCCTTAAAGCTATCCAATTTCAACAGTTAAAATAAGTATTTCCTATCTTAGTAATACATATTAAAAACCACCAAAAATAAATAAGCGGCCTTATTACATTTAAAAGCCCAAAACCTCAAACGTAATTAAAAGGATGTCAGTTCACCAGAAGAAAATTAGACTTTCAGAACGGATGGCCACTCCAAATTCCCTCACAGCTCCAAGCCCACTATGGTTGGGGATTTCCTGTGTGGATGAAAATAAAAGGGGTGAGTTTGGGGAAACTCAGTGTGTAAATTAACCCAACCATAGTCTATATCAGCTCAAACCACAGAAATAGAATAAGTTGGCCTTAGCCTAGAACAGAATTCAGAATAAAGCCCATAGGCCCATAACAGAACAGAACAGATATTACATGTTTATGCAGAAACCCAACTATATCCAACCGTATACACCCCCGTACCAACCTTACACCGTGTGGGGAGACAACTCGACCCACCCAACCGCTACACACCATAGAATTTGCAGCATGGCTGCCAGAACAGATAATGTGACAGAGTCACCAGATACAGATAATCGTGGCAGAGCCACCAGAACAGATATATGTGGCAGAGCCACCAGATCAGATAATTGTGGCATAGCCACCAGGACGCTTCCTCCATAATATAACCCATGTCCCCATGCAACAGATATATAATCATGGCATACATCATACAGAATCAGATCGTCATGCTTTTCAGTGAAAATAAACCCTAGGGGTATAACGGTAATTTTGTACCTAGGGGTATAACAGTAATCTTCCATACATAGGGGTATTATAGTAATTTAGCTACTTTTAGGGTTTTCATGCATATCCTAACTATTTATGTACTATCAGAACACTTACCGCGCATACTTACCGAATTGGGCCCGTTGGCCCATGAACCCGATCTTTGGCCCATTAAGCCCAAATTATCAAAATGTACGAAATCGCGCGTACTGCAGTTTATTACTTTAGATTACCAAATATACAAACCCAACTATCTTACGAGCATTCGCACACTCGTAAATTCCCAAAATACCGACTTTTCGGCATTTCGGCTTTTCGGCTTTTGCCAATCTAGTCTATGAGAGGGTGTCAGTTACACACCTGTTTGCGACGATATGCTGACGAGATCCACACACGAACTGCCTACAATTGGATTACTAACACGTTAATCTAACTATTCAAATACGAACTACATATTAACCCCTTACAATATTCGGCCAACCACACCTACAGATCATAGTAAGCTTATAAGAAATCAATAAGCAACTCATTAACAAATTTTTGTCAATGTTTACCACATAATCATAATTTCACTGCAAGCTGTCTTCCTGAGCAACAGTCACTAAATCATTTATAACTGGAGCTACGAAACTCCAAATCAAGTACCGTTAATTTTTCCTGAAAATAGACTCATATATATTCTATCCATAAAATTTTCAGAATTTTTGGTTTAGCCAATCAATACCAGATTTTTCTCAAAGTTTCCCATGTTTCTCTGTTTGACTAATCTGACCACTCTTCATTACGAATCAAATTTCTCATTGTCCAGAATTCAAAATATGTTCTTGTTTATTTCATTAGAAACTAGACTCAATAAGATTTAAGTACATAATTTATTCAGCTTCTAATTCATCTCCCACAATTTATGGTGATTTTCCAAAGTCACATTACTGCTGCTGTCTCAAGCAGATTTATTACCAAATCACTCTTTCACACCTAACTTGCATGCTTGTTATTTAAACATGTATATCACCAATCAATCATCACATATCTATGATTTTACTTAAATATAATCTCCATTTCATCATTTTAAAGCACAACATATTAGCCGATTTTTCCCCTTAGCATCTAAGCACATGCATGCTCATTTGTTTGGCTCAACTTCACATATCTTCCATTTTTCATCAAAAGAACATGAAACGCCAACCATTTCCTTCATTTTAATTCATGACCAAATGCTCACAACACAACCAAAAACCAAAATATGCTTCAAGAGTTAAGGTAGAATCAAGAAGAACTCATGAACATCAAGATAGAAGCAAACTACCATGAACTTACCTTCAATTTTCTTCCCCAAGTGACTGAACATTCAAGAGCTTTCTCCTCTCCTTTCTCTTCTCTAACTTTAGGCTATGATGAACAAAGATGGACAAAACTTTGTTCTTTTCACCCCTTTTTCTTTTAATAAAATTTCATATTTCATCCATTTAATTCTTTAATACAAAAGACATGAAATGCCCATCATGGAACATTTACCTAAACCATTATCATGGAACATTTACCTAACCCATTATCATGGAATATTTACCTAATCCATTATCATGGAACATTTACCTAACCCATTATCAATTTGTACCATGAATTATGGATATCAAGTGCTCATATTGTCTACAACAACATGATGGTTGGCCACTTCATGTAAAATGGGAGGTTTGTCATGCAAATCCTCCTATTTTGCACTCCTATTTAATTGGTCACTTCAATTTAGCCTATAGCATTTTCAAACATTTTCACATAGGTTCTATTTCATAATTTCACCCCCTTTTTCTTATGGAACAAAAATTAACTAAAATTACCGGGTTCTATCTTAAGCTTGGGCCTTCTAGAGGCCCACTAACATAATTAAACCTATGCCAACATTCACAGAATTCTCGAAAATTGGGGCGTTACAGGTTGTGTGAAGGACACGGCCTTGGACACGAGTGTATGCCCCTATTTTCAAGAAATTTTCCAGTGTTCTCCAAAGTTCTCAGTTTTATCTCGGACCGCTTCCATAGTATGTTTTGGGCCTCGTAGATCCATATCAGGAGTTAGGGATGAAAATTGAATAGTTTAATTTGGATATAAAAATTATGTCTCGATTTTGTACGATTGCATGTGTATGTTCCGGTAATGCCTTGTACCCAATTCCGGCGTCAAACACGGGTAAGGGGTGTTACATTTAGTGGTATCAGAGCTATGGTTTAGTCAATTTCTGACTAACCTAGCGTATATGAGTCTAGCTATACATGTCATATAACTTGTCATAGTGTGATATCTCCCGATCCTGATGAAATTGTCTTGTTGAGACAGAGATGCCTTTCAACCGAGCTATTTTGACAATGCTGAAAGTAGTACTAAGATATTCGAAAGTGTGTTTATGATGAGTTGAAACTTGACAAGGTATGAATAAAAATTCATGATTTATATGTGATGATGTGCAAAATGAAATTGGAATAAGCTGAGAAAAAAATAGTGAAATGGAATGAAAGTTTATATTGTGATAAGCTTGTCTATGTTTGCTTGGTAATTATATGATGTAATGAGCCTAAATTATTTTATTAAGTGAATGTGATAAGTGATCTTATTCAAAATTGAAGGAATGCGTGTTTATGTACACTTATTTGAATAAATGCAACTGATAAGTTCGTGTGACATAAATATGTATGTAAATTTGCCTGAAGTGAATTATATAATTGTGATGATATTGTCTTAATGATGGGTGCTAAGTCATATGTGTGTAATCATGAGAGTCGAGTTAGAGGCTTTACGACCTCACCCCCTTACCAATAGAGCTATATGCCATAAGAATTGTGAGATTTATATTGAATGAGCTCATAAGTGTGAAACGAAAGAGTTCAATGATGGAATAATTGATAATACGGTCAAAGACGAGAATGGTTTAGCAAGTAAAAATAGTTCTGAATGAGCTATCAGAATGTTCTAAAGATCATTTGGATTGCATGATGTCACGGTTAAAGAAAAAGTTAGTCTTGGTTAATCGATTGAATCAAATATGATGTCTAAAGTATGTATTTGTTGCAAATTCTCCCAGATCAGTTTTCGCTAGTGAACAGAATAATACGGGGCTCATGATGGCAGAATTAGTCAGAGAAATGATATTTGAGTTGTAAAGATGTCTGTGTGTGACAGTTACAGTTGAGTACTTATGACTATCTCTTCTAGACATTCTATGTGTTCATACATTCTCAGAGGCATATGTAATTGCTCGTTTTCTGATGAAATTCTTATTATATGAGAATGCTAGTTAACTAAAATGTTAGACGAAAGCCCTGTTGGTCTGGTTGGTTTATGATCAGCATTTCTTTATCTCTTCGGGATCCTGTTCTAATACGTTGGAATGAAGTCGATGGTAAAAATTTATTTGAGACTATTCTTCTATATCTACTGATTATGGTTTTGTTTTATATATTTGAAAAATATATTATCTCTATTACAATGGAATTCCAGAGCCGGTAAGCATTGCTTTCTTCTGGTTTTCTCTGAGTAATCATCAAATCTTTATTATTTCTTATGAGTTATGTTCTCAAACTTCTGGTGTGGTATCATATCTTGGATTTCTTTATCTCGATTTTTCCTATTATTCTTATTTCGTGAACTATCAATCATGGTTTATCTTTAAAGTGTGTTCTCCGGCTTTTGATAATTATGTCTATTATGATTATATTTCTAGTTCAATTCTAGGAACGCGGTGATTCTGGTATCTGGATTTTTCTAATTTTCATGTAAGGAATTAACATCGGCAAAGGTATAAATGATGGAAACTCAAGCCTAAATTGTATGATGGCTCTCTTTTCACAGGTAAGTTTGATTAGAGTCAATACGTTCAATCAGGATATTTGTTTTCTTGAGATAATACGGCTGTAAGGATCTTTGAGTAGCTTGTTTGGGAAATTTCGAAAGATTGTGAGTAATAATCGATTTACCTTTGGAAAAACAAGTACGGTTACGGATGCTTGATTGGAAAATCTTGATTATTTTGTGAATATTGGTCATGTGATTAATCTTATTTGGTGACGATCCGATTCAGTTAAATTAAAAACTAAAGCAATGTTTTCTCTACGAGTTTGAGCAGCTTATAAATGTGTTAATGGATGGTAATCTAAATGAGTTCAGAGTGAATCGGCTTCGATTTTAAATTTTATAAGGGACTTGATTCCTGTCATTATTATCATTGTTCTAAAATAGAAATTGCTTATAGAAGAATCCAATGATTATGCAGAAAATTTTGTACGAGGTTTAATAGTAGCTCGTCTGTTCAATCAGAGAGTAACAAAATGTATAGGTATTTGAAGTAAATGTTCTGGTGTACAGGTATGGAAACTGATATTTCTGATTCTGTGTTCAGATGTTGATTTGTCAACAAGTTAAAGTCGAATAACAAGAGCATTCAAAACTATTACAGTCAGTAATAATGTTGGTGTGTTATGAGATAGAGTTACTATAGATTTTATATCGGGATTATTTTTATCACCGAAAAATGAAAATGTTATTTGGATTGTGGTAAATCGTTTGTTAAAAGTCCGCATAATCATTTCAGCATGTACGGATTCCTTATTTTGACAGATCGGTTGAATATATGTGTTTTTGAGAAAGTAATCCAAACCTTTGTTAATATGCTCCGACACTGTGTGCTAAAGTTCAAAGATGATTAGAAAGAGATTTATGAAGTTGATTTTATTCGTGATTTTGAGAAAAGTGAAAGTAATTTATGAAAATTGAAAATAGCTTCAGACCAACATGACGGATATGCAGATTAGAAAGTTTAGGATTTTAGATATCAGATCCGATGACAGAGTGTTTCTGGAATATACTACCTTGAAGGAGAATCTTCAATGAGTTAGAAGAAACTATAAGTAAGATGCACTAATCTCTTTTCTAGTCAGATTTTCAGGGACGAAAATCCCTAAAGGGAGGAGAGTTGTAACAGCCCGATTTTGAGTCTAGTCAGAACAGTGGTTTTGGGACCACAAATCTGACATAGAAAAATGTGTTTTCTTATATTTTTATCGTCTACATTTTTATGGAATTATTTTGTAAAATTTTCGTTTTATAAAATTTTGACATTTGGGCACTCAATTTAGTCAAAAGGACTAAATTGTAAAAAGTGCAAAAGTTGAGTTCTGCATGCTAGAGGTGTCCAATTGTTATGAAATTTTAAATTGGAGGTCCTTATATGGTAATTTGACCATTGGTTAAGTTGGCAGACAAAAATGGACATGGTTAGGCATGTTTCCAAAGTTTTTCATTAAGGGCATTTTGGTCATTTAGTTACTAAAATGAATTAAAAACAAAATTAAAAGCCAATTTTTGTCCATCTTCAACCCCTTGTCCGAATTTCACATGAGGAAGACATAGCTAGGGTTTTTCAAGCTTTCAAGCTCGATTATCAAGAAAGACGTGGAATTGACTTTGATCAGGGAAAGGAAAAGATTGTGGACTAAATTGCAAAACTACTATATTTTTGCACCGAGGTAAGTTTGTATGTAAATAATATATCTTTTTATTTATGTTATAATATTTTTTTATTAAATGAGATGTGGTTGCTTATTGAATGATCACTTGATGTAAATTATGAATTGAAATTGATTATGGATGAATTGGCAAAAGGTTGAAAAGTGAGGAATTTCCTGGTTGGACCTTCGAAATAGAAAAAATACGAATAATCCATTGTGAGAACACATGCAGGCTACAATATGTTTAAAATGGTTTTAGGTCACGTGTGTAGTACTAAGTGCAGGCTACTACGTGTACCAGATGGTTAGGTTGCATGTGTAGTACTAAGTGCAGGCTACTATGCGTACCCGATAGCTTCAGTCACATGTGTGGTACTAAGTGCAGGCCACTATGTGTAAGAGATGGTTTTGATCACAAGTGTGGTACTATGTAAAGGCCACTTTGTGAAGAAGGTAGCTTTGACTACAAGGGTGGTACAATGTGTAGGCCGCTGAGTATTCGTTATTATTCCGATGTGTTCAACGGGAAATGACTAGGTGTAATTGAATTTGACTATGTGATGGATAAGTGCAGGTACGTGTGTGTAAACTTATGAGCAGCGTGCTCGATATGTGATCGAACTTTGGTAAGATTGATATAGAGTAAGTGTTACAATGAAAGTTACTACAAAGAAAATATGAAAGAGTGAAATTTAGTAATAAAATAGTTTTGGACAGTAGCAGTTGTGTGATTTTGAAAAATCACCAAAAATGGTGGAAATCGAATTATAGGTTGAATAAGATATGAAATTAAATCTTATTGAGTCTTTTTTTCATATAAAGGAAGCGTGTAAGCAAAAAAATTTCATATTATGAGACAATTGAATTTTTGTGAGATAGAGTCAGACGGATTTCACAATCTACTGCTCTGATTTGGGAAAATCATGAAAAATTATAAAATGATAATTATAGGTTATGATTTATATGATTAAAATCCTTAATGAGTCTATTTTCAAAAGAAGCAAACAGAAACATCATCTAGATCTCGTATGAGGAGATAATTAATTTTTAGTGAAGAGGGGTTGGAACTATCAGACAGAGAAACAAGGGTGAATTTAAAGAATAAAATGTACTTATTGGCTAAACCAAAAGTTATGAAAATTTAATGGTAAAAATATATGTGAGTCTAGTTTCCGAAAAACTAGCGGATCTTAATTTGGAGTTCTAGAGCTCCAGATATAAATAATTTAGTGACTATAACTAGAATAGACAGCTTGTTTTGAACTTGAGTAAATAGTGGATCTATGTGTAGTTATGATTGTATTATTTTGAAAACATATTTTGAGGATTTATAAAAGCATGTTAATAATTATTTTATTATTTACATACCTACTTACTAAGCTATATGCTTACTTCCCTCTCTTTTCCCTTGTTTTATAGTGTCATTAAGCTAGCTCGGGGTACGGAGATCGTCAGAGATCCATCCACACTATCATCATTCTTTTGGTATTTTGAAATTCATATTTTGAATTATGGCATGTATAAAGGACTTGATTATTTTGTTATATGTCATAATTGGTTTGGCCTAAAATGTTAGCCTTTAATATATGATAATTCATTTTGTATAAGGCTATCGATGTTAGCTAATATTAGTTAAGTTAAATGTTATGATGATGCATTTTGTGAGAGGCATGAGTTGGTTGAATGAGTGTGTAATGACTAAGTATGGAAAATGTGGCAGGTGAATAGTTGTGTGAAAGACACGGCCTTGGACACGGGCGTATGCCCCTATTTTCAAGAAATTTTCCAATGTTCTCCAAAGTTCTCGGTTTAGTCCCGGACCGCTTCCACAGTATGCTTGGGGCCTCGTAGATCCATATCAGGGACTTAGGGATGAAAATTGAATAGTTCAATTTGGATGTAAAAATTATATCTTAGTTTTGTACGATTGCATCTGTATGTTTCGGTAATGCCTCATACCCTGTATCGACGTCGAACATAGGTAAGGGGTGTTACACATTTACATGCCAATATGGCCAATTTAACCTATACATGTCATTATAACCATAATTGATTTACCAAATACACCGAAATAGGCCGATGGATAGTGTGAGTGATCTCTGCCAAGCTTCCAATCCAATGAGCTTCCGATTAACTGTAAAACAGGGAAACAAAACTACGAAAGCATTACATGCTTAGTAAGTTCGTATAACATGGTACTTAACTTACCATTCATTCTATTTTGAGGCAACTATGCAAGGCATATTCAATCAATTTGACCTCAAGCGCTACACATATCCTCATTGCCCTTGTTGGTCATATATTCCATAATAACATCAAAACATATGTGGGCTCAACAACGATCAAGTTTCCAGGCACATATGCTTTCCACAACATGTATTCATTTAACATGTTTAAATCATATTACAAGTATAATTTCATATAATAATTATCCAGTTTAGATTATTTCATACCAAAACTTTACTTATTTTACTCAAAATATCAATGTCACACGAGTAATAGTACACTCAAAGTGTACAAGTCTATAATCAAGGATGAACATATTCACCAAATGAATTCCATGCACAAATATCATCATCTCATGTTTTCATATATCAATTTTCATGTATCCACATTTTCATGTATTTTAGACATATACGTGTAATAACTCATTTCTTATTCACATCTTCTCATGTCAAGATTTTTACCTGTTGAATTTTATTCAGAATATCGATGGATACACAGGTAGTACACTTGAGGTGTTCAAATCAGGATCCGTCAACTCATGTCCAATGGTACCCATAAGGTACTATTTTAGAGAGTACACTCTCGAGCCACACATGTATACAATAGGATTACGAGTTCAGGCTAAATCCTTTGTATGACATATGCTCTAGAGAGCTTGATCTAGATTACTCGTCCGGGCTAAATTCAATACATAACATATGCTCGAGAGGACTTATTTCATAATTACCCGTTCGCAACAAATGCAAGACCTCATTCATTCCGAGAAATCACATATCCATCGATTTTTTATTTATTCAAATGGGATTTAACATTTTTCAAACATTATCAGGTATGTGATTATTTCATACATCTATAACATTCATATAATTCAAATAAACACATTCCACGTTCGTTTCAAGCATATTAGTAACATTTTTATCATTTATCATTCATCATTTATTGGGCATTATTATTGATCGGGCTTTGTCAGATATATTTTCAATGTCATACATATACAATATTTATACAATTCAAAAAACACAACATTTAATTCAAGCATATAAACTTACACAATTTAGTTACACGAACTTACCTCGACAAACGTTCGTGTACATAAAATCTACTAATTCGACATTATCCTCTTTTCCTCGTTGTAGCTCTGAATTTGGTCTATCTGGATCTATACAAGTAAATTTAACATCAATTTATCACATTTCATATTCAAGTGGACTCAATTTACATCCTAGGAAAGTTACCATTTTGCCCCTAACTTTTCTATAAATTCCAATTTCGTCCCTAGGCTCAGAAAATGAAATTTATGCAATTTACTCCTTGTTCCAAGCCTAACCAAAATTTCAATATACAATTTACAGAACATATATTCTATAAATTTCATAAATTTTCTTCAATTTTCACAACTTTACATTTTAGTCCCTAAATTATGTTTCCATCAAAAATCACTTTCTAAAGGTTGTCTATTTATCAACAACCTTTCATTTTTTACCATAAATTTCAAATTTTCAACATATTCATCCATGACCTAATTTCCATACTTTGATAAATTATCAAATTGATCCCCAAAATAGATAGATTAAGCTATCTCAGTTTCAAAAATATCAAAATCACTAAAAATGGGATAAGAAAACTTACCCAATTTGGCCAAGAAAGCTTGCTTTCTCTTTCCTAAGGTTGGGGAAGAAGATGATATAAAATTATTTTTATTTCTATTTAATAATTTAGCATCTTTTAATTATTTTGACTTATAGTTTAGTCCTTATCCTTTTTCTAATTTTCCATGGGTGAATCATCCAAAAATATCTACTAACTTTTCATTAATAGTCTAATTACCATATAAGGACCTAAAGTTTTAAATTCCATAGCTATTTAATCCTTCTAGCTACTAGAATTCAACATTTGCATTTTATGCGATTTGGTCCTTCTCACAATTAAGCACATAATCTGTAAAATTTTCTTATCAAAATTTTCACATGACATTTCTAACATAATACGGACCATTTAATAAAATAAAAATAAATTTTATTTTCGACTCGAATTTGTGGTCTCAAGACCACTATTCTAATTTTACCAAAAATGGGGTGTTACAATCGTATTAATGCTATTTAAATTCTATGTTATTATGTTATTTATAATGTGAATTGAACGATGTATAAACAAATCAATACTATGATGGATATCGAGTCGCGGTTGAAGCTTAGGAATTCGTAGGATATAAATGACATGCCATTAGGGATTTCATGTTTCAGACGATGGTCTTAAATGTCTTATCGATGGCTGAGGTCCTACATTTGTTGCAGATTCTCCACAACTCGTGTGAGTAGCATCATGTAGCTTACATTTCGATCCAAAGCTCTATGAGCTGGCCCATTTCACAACTCGTGTGAGCAATGATGTAAAGCAAAGGTTACAATTATGTAAAGACACACTTCGTGTGAGCTTTCCCGAGTATCCGATGAAATTTTTATGGTTCAATGAGTATGAAATGGAAACAAAATGGTAAGTTTTCAAATGGAATGTATCATGAACTTATGAAAAGGAAATGTGATCTAGATGATGTGAATACATGTGTAAATTAAATGTTTATGGATGAATTCATTTCAACCATGTACTGTAACACCCCTCACCTGTATTCAATGCCAGAACAGGTTTACGGAGTGTTAACGGACTTACAAAACAATTAAACATCCACTTAGCATACATTTTCACAATTTAAGCATTCATGTACACACGCCCGTGTCTCTACCCGTGTGGACAAAAATAGACTATTTGCCAAGCCAATTTTGCCACCCAAATTTCATGTACCTACACCACAATTCAAAGGCACCATCTCAAGGAATAATAAGCATTAAATCAATCTCATACCAAGCATATCCCATACCATTTCATTACCAATCAATACAAATCACAAAATACCACAATATGCCATCTAATTTCATACTTAAATTCACATATACAATTCCATTAACTAACACTCCCAAATATACATTTTTTAGCTTAAATCATCCATTTAACACTCATGAAATCTATTACCATCAATTATCACACAACCATCAACCAACTCACAACACAAGACATAAGCATATATATATGATTCAACATGCCAAAATAGACCAAAATAAGCCATCACTCATGGCTATTCATACAAACCAAAACATATATATTTACAAGCCAATTCATTTGTCCAAAATCATTATCAAGTCATAACCAAAATGACCAAAGTCCCTATACATGCCATATACTTAAAATACCAAAGTTCATAGATACCAAGAGATAGGTGGATAGTGTGATGATGTCTCCGACGATCCCCGAATCTGAACTAGCTTCGAATTCACTCTAAAAACATAGAAAAATAAACGATGTAAGCTATAAAGCTTAGTAAGCTCGTATGACATAAATTCAATATAATCATAAACACATAATTCAACAATTGATCATAAGTATAAGAATTCACATCAACTAACAAACCTCTCAATTACTCATTCACAAAACTATGTATTTTCTTCACCATTTCTTCGATTCAAAGCTAATATGGTTTATGCATGTAACACCCCACACCCGTGCCCCACACCCGTGCCCTACACTGGGTCGGAATATGAGGCACTACTTAACTTAAACTTATGCATATAGACATTTTCATATCACCAAAACATGGTCAAACTAAAACTTTTTCAATTTTATTTATAAACTCCTTAATAAGAGCCTACTAAGCCCAAAACATCCATTGGAACCCATTCAGAAAAATCTGAGTCCTTTAAAGAACACTGAAAAATAACTCTTAACATAGGGGCACACGCCCGTGTGGGAGGGGCAACACACCCGTGGGACATTTCAACATTGTTGTGCTATTGGCCCGTATGGCTCACACAGCCTAAGCAATACAGGGACACGCCTGTGTCCTATACCCGTGTGGAATTAATTCTAAATGCACACCTACAAGGGTTTTCACACTACCTGGAACACGCCCGTGTCTTTGGCCCGTGTCCTTCACACGGCCATGACACGCCCGTGTCCTAGCCTATGTTTAAAAACTTGGACATTCTATTTCTGACGTCAGTAATCCTTAAGGGCCACACGACCAAGGCACACGCCCGTGTGCTAGGCCGTGCCCTTCACACGGCTGAGAGACACGGTCGTGTCTCTACCCGTATGTTTACTACCATGCATACTGACTTACAATTCTTACGTGCAGGGGACACACGGCCATATCACACGCCCATATGGTGAATCGTGTGTCACACATCACCTAGACACACGCCTGTTTGCCTACCCATATGGACTAAATAAGGCTATTTACCAAGCCTTTTTGTCACCCTTACTTATGTAACCTGTAAAAAAATTACTCTATACTAACATAAGGGCACATCACTGCCAAAATAACCACAATGGACAATATTCATTTATGCAATTTACTCATCCATGAAAATATCATCTTCTATTTATAAATCAAAATGAGTATTGACCATCATCCATGGCCTTATACAAAATGAGTATCATATTCATCATATGAGCCAACACATTATGGCTAACTAACAAAACACTAAAAAAAGACTCGAGTCCCTATACATGCCAGAAAACGAAACAATGAAACTAGCTATATCAAGTTCTTGAGTGACAGTGTGATCGACGCTTTTCATGTAACTGGATCCCCGATACTAGCTTGGCAGCACAATAAGGAAAGAAAAGAAATTAGGGTAAGCGTGAGAGCTTCGTAAGTACATATATGAAAATAAAGTGTAATTATAACAAAATTCTATTCATCTAATGGTAGCTTGTCATTCTCAAAAGATATAAATCACTTATCGTCTCTATCTTACTCTTCTTTTCATTCATGTATACTTAATACACCTAGTTCTTTACTCAGGTCCTAACCATGAGTTTGGTATACATACCTCATCAAAGTATTCACCAACTAAATCTTTGGGTTACCTGTTGAACTCTCAAAATATGTATAGATACATGAGGAGTTTGTGCCTAAATGCCTTATAAGAAATCAGGGCTACCTCGTGCTATGAAACGCTCACATTTGAACTACTGATTGGCCTTTTTATCAAGTCAGGACTCGTACCCCATAGCTATTATGTAACGTATGCTTGTTAAACCGCTCACGGGCCTGTACACAAGGTCAGTACCTGGACCCACGTTACCTATAGCATTTATCTCATGAACTTAGACTCAACTCATGAGTTCAGACCACATAATTTTCATAACATGCCCCTTTGTATCCTATGCTATGTCTATGGTTCAATGGGGCTTCATATCTAATCGAATAGCATCGCATTTGCTCACACTATAATTTACTCGCATAACATGGCATTTAAACATTCATGGCAACAATTAGAATTTAGATACATAACAACAATAAGCTAATTACACATATGTATTATTAAAATATACCAAAGTAACCTTCAATAACACATTATTTACATATGTACTTACCTCGTTACAAAATGATAAAGAAAAGCTTAATCCTCGCAAACTTTGTTCTTACCCCGATCAAGACCTGAATCACGTTTCTCTTGATCTAAATTAATAAAATTCATTTATTTCATCAACATATCAATTTAGACACTCGAAAGTTCGTAATTGGGCAAAATGATTATTTTACCCCTATGCTCGAAAATTGATTTTTATCGAATTTCTTCATATTATAAACCTAGCTGATTACTTTATATACTAGACGCAATCCAAAATTTCCATTATTTCACACATTTATTTTCTATTTCACAAAAGTTGTTTATTACTCACCAAAAAATCATATTCTTCCATAAAAATTGAGAAAACAACGTAAATGCTCTCATGGAAAAACCTTAGACCTTCAACCATTTTGCAAAATAGTGCCCTCATTTAAAAGATCTTGCTTCAAGGGGTCTAAAAATGTAAAAATCATCAAGAAAAGTCATGAAATCCACTTACTTGTGAAGGCTTAAAGTTGCTGAAATTTTCAAGCTTCAAAAACCCCTCTAATGGCCAATTTTTTGGTGGAAGAAGAAAGAAAGAAAAAAATGAAACCTTTTGTTGTTTATTTTATTCAAGCTAATCAAAATTAGTGACCAAACACCACCTAATTTTGACCTTCCCATCAATTTGTCTCCTATGGCCGACCAACCTAAAAATTAGAGGGTCTAATTACTCTTTAAGGCCTATAAATTAGGTTCTTTAGCTAATTGACACTCTTATCTAGCAAAATAGGACTTTTGCACTTTATGCGATTTAGTCCTTTTTCACAATTAGGCAAGCAATTACTAAAATTAATTCACCAAAATTTTCATGTACTTATCTAATCATGCTACAATACATAAGATGATATTTAAAATAATTTCAAGATTTTGGTTTAGTGGTTTCGAAATCACTATTTCAACTAGCCCCAAAATCGAGCTGTTACAATTCTCCCCCTTTAGGGATTTTCGTCCTCAAAAATCTTACCGGTAAAAAGGTTTGGGTATTGGCTTTCCATGATCACTTCGGGCTACCATGTGGCCTCTTCAACCCCATGTCTCTGCTATAATACTTTCACAAGGGAAACTCTCTTATTTCTCAGTTGCTTAACCTCTCAGGCTAGGATCTTAACAGGTTCCTCACCATAAGACATATCCGATCTAATCTCTACTTCAGTCGGGGAAATCACATGTGAAGGGTCAGAGCGGTATCAGCGTAACATGGGCATATGGAATATGTCATGGATCTTTTCCAATTTGTGTGGTAAGGCTAATCGATAGGCAACCGACTCTCTCAGTAACCTTATAGGGTCTTATGAAATGAGGACTCAACTTGCCTCTTCTACCAAATCTGACAACTTTTCTCCATGGGGAAACTTTGAAAAACACTCGATCGCCAACTTGAAATTAAATCTCTTTTCGTTTTATAGGATTTTTGCCTATCCGAGGTGGCTTTCAAACAGTCGCGAATCACTTTAACTTTCTCTTTAGTCTCCTTGAGTAGATCGACCCCGTGAATCTGACTCTCTCTGAGCTCGGTCCAATATAAGGGCGTTAAGCACTTTCGCCCATATAAAGCCTCATAAAGCACCATCTTCAAACTCAAATAATAGCTATTATTGTAGGAAAATTCAACCAATGATAAGTTCCTTTCCCAACTACCTTTAAATTCTAGAACACAACACCACAACATGTCTTCTAAAAAATGAATCACTCTTGCTGACTTACCATCGGTTTGCGGGTGAAATGTCGTGCTGAAACTCAACTTTGTTCCCAATGCCTCTTGTAACTTTTTCCAAAACCTCGAGGTAAATCTCGAGTCCCTATTTGAAATATCGATAAGGGCACCCCGTGTAGTCTCACAATTTCAAAAATGTACAAGTCAGCCAATCTCTCAAGGGAGTAGTCGGTACGCACTGGTATAAAATGTGCCGACTTTGTTAGCCTATCCACAATAACCCAAACAACATTCTTTTTCTTCAGGGTTACTGGCAAACCCATCACGAAATCCATAGTAATCTGATCCCACTTCCACTCGGGGACCGTGATAGGATGAAGTAGACCCAAAGGTACTTGGTGTTTAGCCTTCAGTTGCTGACACACAAGACACTTGGAAATGAACTCTAAAATGTCTCTTTTCATTCCCGGCCACCAATACATTTTCTTCAAATCGTTATAATTTTTGTACTCCTGGGGTGTACTGATAAACAACCACTATGTGTCTCATCTAATATCTTCTGAACCAATTCGGTCTCCTTAGGAACACAAATCCTATCCTGGAATCTCAAGCAACCGTCGGAATCAATCTGAAAATCCGATTCAACATCCGACTCGCACAGGGTTTTCTTGGATAGCAATTCGTTATCACTCTTCTGAGTCTCAAAAGTTTCTTGAAGAAATGTCAGTCTAGCTTTTAGCTCTACTAGAATCGAACGGTCCTCTAACAAGGTTAATCGGGCATTCATTGCTTTCAAGGCAAACAATGATTTTCTACTTAATGCATCGGTAACCACATTCGTTTTTCTCGGATCACAATCTATAATCAACTCATAATCTTTTAATAGTTCCAACCATCTACTTTTCCTTAGATTTAAATCCTTTTGGGCCATCAAGTATTTAAGACTTTTATGATCGGAGTATACATGACATATCTCTCCGAACAAATAATGTCACTAAATCTTCAGAGCAAATACTATGGCAGCCAACTCTAGGTTGTGTGTTGGATAGTTCTTCTCATGAGGTTTCAATTGTCTCGAGGCATAAGCCACAACTTTTCCCTCTTGCATAAGTACACATCCAAAACCATTCAAAGAAGCATCGCTATAAATCACGAACTCTTTTCCTGATTCAGGTTGTACTAGTACGGGAGCCTTAGTCAACAACATCTTCAACTTCTCGAAACTCTGTAGACACTTATCCAACCATTCAAACTTAACTCTTTTTGAAGCAACCTTGTCATGGGAGTTGCAATCATAGAGAAGTCCTTTAAAAATCACCTGTAATAACCAGCCAACCCTAAAAAGCTCCTAACTTCAGTCACATTCTTTGGTGGTTTTCGTTCAATAATAGCAGAAACTTTATTGGGATCAACCCTAATACCATTACTTGAAACAATATGGCCCAAAAAACTGATTTCTCTAAGCCAAAACTCACTTTTACTAAATTTGGCATACAATTGATTGTCCCTCAGAGTCTGCAAAACGGTTCTCAAGTGTTCGGCATGTTCTACCCTGTCTCTAAAGTATATTAGAAGGCCGAAATATTCTATTCATTAAATAAATAAACACGGCAGGAGCATTTTTTAAGCCGAAAGGCATGACGAAAAACTCATAGTGGCCATACAACGTCCTAAAAGCGATTTTAGGGACATCTGCCTCTTTAACTCATAGTTGATAGTAGCTAGCTCTCAAGTCTATCTTAGAAGACCATGCTGCTCCCTTTAGTTGGTCAAACAAGTCATCAATTTGCAGCAACGGGTATTTGTTCTTAATCGTCCTCTTATTTAACTGTCGGTAATCTTTGCACAACCTCATAGATCCATCTTTCTTTTTCACAAATAACACCGGAGCACCCCACGGTGAAAAGCTTGGTCTCACAAAACCCTTGTCAGTCAATGCTTACAACTGTGACTTTAGTTCTTTCAGCTCCACTGGGGCCATCCGATACGGAGCAATCGAAATAGGCGTGGTCCCTGGCATTAACTCTATACCAAATTCAAACTCTTTATTGGGGGTAACCCAAGTAATTTTTTCGAGAATACATTCACATATTCACTTACAACCGATATTAACTCAACCTTCATCTCTGATTCCTTAGTATTCATTACAAAAGCCAAATAAGCTTCACATCCTTTCCTCAAACACTTCTGGGCAGACATGGAGGATATCACCACAGGCAAGTTCTCTGGCTCAACTGATTCAACCCAAAGGGTTTCACTATTTTCACATTTTAATTTAATAGCCTTTTGTCTACAATTTACTACAGTATCATGGAATGTCAACCAATCCATATCCAATATGACATCAAACACATCGAATGGTAACATCATCAAATCGGTCGGAAAATAATAACCTTTAACTACTAAAGGACATTTCTTACATACTTTATCGACTATCATATGTTTGCCTAATTGGTTGACACTTTAATCATAAACCCCATAGACTCAACAGGCATATTTGTGCTAGACACCAACTTCATGCACATATACGAATGAGTAGAACCAAGGTCAATCAAAGCAATAATAGAATTATCATAGAGAGAGAATGTACCGGTGATCACATTAGGAGAGGATGCATCTTCACTTGCACGTATGGCATAGGTTCTACCCGGAGCTCTAGCTTAAGACCTTGCGGTAGTGTCTCTCGTCTCATTCTTTCTACTAGCCCTAACTCCATCGTTCTTCTAAGGTCTTCCTTTAAAATTGGTGCCACTTGACCTTGTACTCTGAAATTTCTCTTTGTTAGTCATTTCGGAGTAATATTTAATAAAGTGGTCTTGAGAACCACATCGGAAACATGACCCATCATTCATTCCACACTTTCCAAAATGATTTCGACCACAATGCTGGTATTTTGGTTTGGAAGATCTGACATTACCCACGCTAGTCATTGATGTAGCCCGAGACTTAAAATTTGAATCTTGTTTCCTACAATCTCGATATGAATGTCCAGCTGATGCATGAGAATGAGAGTAGGCATCTCTGGATTTCTTAAACTGTGATGGAAATGACTTGCTCGCATGTCTCTTCCTTACATCTCTAGTTTTCACTTTGGTTTTCTTCTTTTCTTTGATTAATTCCTCGACTTTACAAGCCCGATTAACAAGTACTACAAACTCTTTCAACTCAATGACACCCACTAACAGTCTAACGTCCTCATTAAGTCTGTCTTCGAACCATCTACACATCTTGGCCTCGGAGGATACACACTCCCGAGCGTACTTACTAAGTCAGAGGAACTCATTTTTGTATTCAGTGACCGTCATGCGGCCTTGTTTCAAGTCGAGAAATTCCTTACATTTTTTATCCATAAATCTTTCACTGATGTATTTCTTCCGGAATTCCTCTTGGAAGAATTCCCATGTGACACTTTCTTGAGGCACCACTGAGACTAACGTCTTCCACCAATAGTATGTCGAGTCCCTCAACAAAGATATGGCACACTTCAAGCATTCTTCGGGAGTGCAAGATAATTCATCAAATACCCTGATGGTATTCTCAAGCTAGAATTCTGCCCTTTCAGGGTCATCATCTTTATTACACGAACTCCTCGGCTCTATGCTGCCGGATCTTATCCACTGGAGGTCTATTCTGCCTCTCAAGGTCCATACCCTTGGGTACTACGGGGACGGGATGAGGGATAGGTGGGGGTGGAGGGGGTTGAACATTCAGGTTCACTCGGTCGAACTCCGTGTACCACTCATTCATCATGTGGAGAAAGACCTCTCGAGCCCCTTCTCCTCCTCCCTGACTAATCGTGGGAGGTCGATTATCGGATGGTACCGCCCCTTCGACGGAGGCTGGTGCATTACTTTCTACATTGTCCACCATAGTTCGATCGAGATCCATTACTATATGAAAACACAATTTAAAAGATCAGGAGTCGTCACACTATCACAATCTATTTATGGCATGTATAGCTAGACTCGTACACACGCTACGTTAGTTCAAAAACTGACTAAATCATAGCTCTGATACCACTAAATGTAACACCCTACACCCGTGCCCCAAGCCGGGTCGGAATATGATGCATTACTTAACTTAAACTTATGCATATAGACATTTTCATATCACCCAAACATGGTAAACTCAAAATTTTTCAATTTTATTTATAAACTCTTTAATAAAATCCTACTAAGCCCGAAACATCCATTGAAACCCATTCAGAAACAATATGAGTCCTTTAAAGAACACTGAAAATAACTCTTAACACAGAGGCACACACCCGTGTGGGAGGGGCAACATGCTAGTGTGACATTTCAACATGGCCATGCTATTGGCCCGTGTGGCTCACACAGCCTAAGCAATACAGGGACACGCCCATGTCCTATACCCGTGTGGAATTAATTCTAAATGCACACCTACAGGGGTTTTCACGCGGCCTGGAACACGCCCGTGTCTCTGGCCTGTGTCCTTCACACGGCCATGACACGCCCGTGTCCTAGCCTGTGTGCAAAAACTTGGACATTCTATTTCTGTTGTCAGTAATCCTTAAGGGCCACACAGCCATGACATACGCCCGTGTGCTAGGTCGTGCCTTTTACACGGTTGAGACACACGGTCTTGTCTCTACCCGTGTGTTTACTACTATGCATACTGACTTACAATTCTTACGTGCAGGGGACACACGGCCATATCACACGCCCATATGGTGAATCGTGTGTCACACATCATGTAATATCCCGAATTAGGGCCTAATCGGAATAGTGGTTTCGTGACCATAAATCCGAGATAGAAATAATTATTTTATAATTATTTTGAGGTTTATGATATGATTGCAAGATTGTGTGAAAATTTCGTGATGAAATTCTATGCCTAAAGTGCTTAAATTGAAAGTAGGGACTAAATCAAATAAGTTGCAAAACTTGTATTCTAGAAGTTTTTAGTATGAAATTGTTTTGGAATATTAATGAGGAGGTCTTAAATAGCAATTTGACCAATTTTAAGTTCATGGACAAAATTAGGACATGGAAGGAATTTTTGGAAAGTTTAGTAATAAGGGTATTTTGGTCATTTAGTTATTAAAATGAATTAAAAACAAAATTAAAAGCCAATTTTTGTCCATCTTCTTCATTAGGTCGAAATTTCAAGGGTTCTCCATAGCTAGGGTTTGTTTCAAGCTTCCAAGCTCCATAGTAAGTGATTCCAAGCCCCGTCTTTAATGATTTTTACGTTTTTGAGATCCCGGTAACTCGATAAAGCTTATGTTAGCAATAATTTAACCTAGGGTTTATATTTGGAAAAATACCCATAGGTGAAATTTATGTATTTTGATGTTTTATGATAGAATATGAAGTTTTAAATTATGTTAGACAACTTGTACTACTCGATTTTAAGCAAAAACGAGTAAAAGGGCTTAATCGGTAAAAATACCTAATAGTTACAAGTACATGTTAGAGTGAGAATTTGATGTTTCCATAGAAGAGAAAAGTGATCAGCATGTTGTAAAACATAAGAATAAGGAATAAAGTTTAATCCCGAGCCTAGGGGCAAAAATGTAAATATGCAAAAGTTTAGGGGTAAAATTGTAATTTTGCCAAAATTTGAGTTAAGGATTAATTTGATAATGTGAGTATTAAATAAGCTAAATGTGTTATTTTAGATCAAGAAAGACATGGAATCGACCTCAATCGAGGAAAGGAAAAGATTGTGGACTAAATTGCAAAATCCTTGTATTTTGGTACCAAGGTAAGTTCATGTGTAAATAATGTAGCATAATGGTTATTTTTAAGTTATTGATGTTAATTATATGTTATACTGAATTTTATTATGAAATGTATGCTTTGTGGTTAATTTCAAATAATATGTAAATTATGTGAACTACTTGTTAAATATAATTGTTACCGAGTATCGATTTCGACATTCTACGGAAGACGGCAAGGATAAGTGTTCGAGGAAAAAGCCCGTTTGAACCTTAGGAATAGATTAGGATACAAGTGACATGTCACTAGGATGGTTGAGCATCCGAACTCGTTGAGTTGAGTCCGAGTTCACTTATGGATGCGAACGTCCGAACTCGTTAAGTTGAGTCCGAGTTCGTGAGATGTAACTAGGCATCCGAACTCATTGAGTTGAGTCCGAGTTCGCTTATGGGCGGGTTACATGATTGCTTGATTGCATATATGGCACTTATGTGCAAGTTATCCATGTATCCGAATTATATTCCGATGTGTTCAACGGGTAAAGTTCTACTCAAATGGAGGAATATTCGAGATGTAAAGAGACGTATTGGTAAGTGATGTGAAATGGATATTTTGGACAGGTATGTATTTAACCCTCGGGTTGAGTATTGATACAACCACGATAAGGTAATAAGATGATGAAAAATGATTAAAAATGTGATATGTGTTTTAGTGATACATGCTAATGTTGATTGGTATGACTGTTTGTTATGTTACTTATTATTTGCATATGAACTTACTAAGCATTTATGCTTACTCCCTCCTTCTTACTCATTGTAGTTTTGGACAAGTCAGCTCAGGAGTTGGGATAGGTCGAAGGCTCAGTCACACTATCCGGAAGACTTTTGGTAATGGCTTGTAAATTTAAGTATGGCATGTATAGCAATATACCTTTTTTGTGTAAATGATCTTATGGTATGGTGATGGAATGGTTGAGGAAATGCTTGATAATGATAAATTATGAAAATAGTTAGTTTAGATTATATTTGATGTTAAGGAAAATTATTAAGATACTTAGTGCATAAAAAACTCATAAAAGGGATGAAATTTGCCATAAACAGAATACTGCAGCAACACTGACGCGAGTTTAAAAATTTACTAAAAATCATAGAAATTGAAATTGGTGATGGAATATATATCAAATTGAAGCTTATTATGTCTAGTTTCACATGAAACAAATGAAACAGGTAAAGGAATTATATGTTACAAGATATTTGAATTTTAGTGAAACAGGGTCATAGCAGTTTCTGAATCCCCTGTTCCAACTTTAGAAATTTACCATAAATTGTAAAGATATAATTAGGTAGTGTATTTTATATTCTCAGAATCCTTATTGAGTCTAGTTTCAGGAGAAATAAACCTCATAGTCATATGGATTTTTTTACAGAGAGAAATGTGGTTCGTGGTAAACAGAGGTTAGACCAGTCAAGTCCTGAAACAGGGGTAACTTTAACTAATAAACTGTACTAATTGGCCCAACCAAAAATTCTAGAAAAAAATTAGTAGATAGGTATATGAGTCTAGATTTAGGTAAAATTTACGGATCTTGATTTCAAGTTTCGTAACTCAAGATATGATTTTTCTTGTGACTGTGATGCAAGTAGCTTAAAAGCTGTGAATGTAGAAATAAATAATCCAAAGTTCTAAATATGTTAAATTAAGCTTAGTAACACCTCATACTTGACTCCGGTGACGGTCTTGGGCGTGGGGGCGTTACATTTAGTGGTATCAGAGCAGGTTTAGTCGGTTCTCGGACTACGTGTTGTATGTATGGATTTTGCTATACATGTCATATGTATGAATTGTGATAGTGTGACGACTTCTGACCTTTTTAAATGAATTTTTTTATATAGTAAATGGATCCCGATCCAGCTGTGGCAGATGAAGTAGAGAGTAATGCGCCAGCTCCGGCTGAAGGGGCAGCGCCGACTGAAAACTCACCCCCTACTGTTGGTCAGGGAGGAGGAGAAAGGGATCGGGAAGCCTTTCTCCAAATGATGAGTGCATGGTACACTGAGTTCGTTCGTACGAACCCAAATGTACGACCTCCCCCACCTCCCCCAATTCCTCAACCTGTACCCCCGATGCCTCAAGGTATGGATATGATAAAATTTCACAGAACGCCCGTTGACAGAATTCGTAAATAAGGGGCTGAAGAATTTAGAGCAAATATTGATGATGATGTAGAGAAAGCAGAGTTCTGGCTTGAAAATTCTATCCGGGTATTTGATGAATTATCTTGTACATCTGAAGAATGTTTGAAATGTGCTACATCTTTGTTGAGAGATTCAGCCTATAATTGGTGGAAGACTTTGATTTCGGTGGTACCGAAAGAGAGGGTAACCTGGGAATTCTTTCAAGAAGAGTTTCGGAAGAAATATATTAGTGAAAGGTTTATTGATCAGAAATGTAAAGAGTTTCTTGAGCTGAAGCAAGGTAATATGACAGTTTCAGAATATGAAAGAGAGTTTGTTCGATTGAGTAAGTATGCCAGGGAATATGTTCCTACAGAAGCCAAGATGTGCCGACAATTTGAAGACGGGCTCAACGAAGACATTAAAGTATTTGTCGGGATCCTTGAACTAAAAGAAATGGTAGTACTGGTTGATCGAGCTTGCAAGGCTGAAGAACTACTTAAAGAAAAGAAAAAGGTAGAGGCTGAGACAAGAAATTGGAAGAAAAGACCGATGAGTAGTTCATTTTCACAGCAACCTAGAAAGTCAAGGAATATGAATCCTCGTTCCCAAGCTTCAGCTGGACAATCATATGGGAATTATAAGAAGCAAAATGTAGGTCCTAAATCTCAGAATACTTCTGCAGCCAGTGTAGGGAACTCGAGATTTGTTAAACCCGAGTGCCAGCGGTGTGGTAGAAATCATTTTGGTCCGTACAGAGCAAATGAATGTTTTCGATGTGGTTCTCCGGATCATTTTATTAGAGACTGCCTAGAGAGAGCTGAGAAAGAAAAATTTCAGAATGTAAAAGCTAGTGGTGCAGACTCGAGGGGAAGGTATCCGAGAAAAGCTGGAAGTGAAACAAGCAGTAAGAATGTAGCCAGGGATGCACCGACTAGACCTGAAGGAAGGGCTCCGGCTAGAACTTATGCTATTAAAGCGCGTGAAGATGCTTCCTCACCTGATGTGATTACCGGTACATTTTCTCTCTATAATGTTAATGTTATTGCTTTGATTGATCCCGGTTCTACTCATTCATATGTGTGCATGAAATTGGTGTCTAGTATGAATATACCTGTTGAGAACACAGAATTTATGATTAGAGTGTTGAATCTGTTAGGCAAACGTGTGACTGTTGATAAAGTATGTAAGAAATGTCCTTTAATGATTCGGGATCATTACTTTTTGGCCGACTTGATATTGTTGCCGTTTGATGAGTTTGATGTTATTTTGGGTATGGATTGGTTGACATTGCATGATGCTAAAATAAATTGCAAAGAAAAGGTTATAGAATTAAAGTGTGAAAATGGTGAAACTCTGCGGGTTGAATCAGATAAATCAGAGGCATTGCCTAGTGTGATTTCTTCAATGTCGGCTCAAAGATATCTGAGAAAGGGTTATGAAGCTTATTTGGCGTATGTAATTAATACAAAAGAAGTTTAAAAGAAAGTTGAATCAGTGCCGGTTGTGTGTGAATTTGCGGACGTATTTCCAGAAGAATTACCGGGTTTACCTCCAGTCAGGGAAGTAGAATTTGGTATTGATTTGATACCGGGAATAGCTCCGATTTCGATTGCTCCGTATAGAATGGCACCAGCAGAGTTGAAGGAATTAAAGTCGCAGTTGCAAGAGTTGACTGATAAAGGTTTTGTGAGACCGAGTTTTTCACCTTGGGGTGCTCCCGTGTTATTTGTGAAAAAGAAGGATGGTTCTATGAGGTTGTGTGTTGATTATCGGCAGTTAAACAAGGTGACAATCAAAAACAAGTATCCGTTGCCAAGAATTGATGATTTGTTTGATCAGCTAAAAGGAGCGACATGGTTTTCAAAGATTGACTTGAGATCTGGGTATTACCAACTGCGGGTAAAGGAGTCGGATGTGCCTAAAACTGCTTTTAGAACAAGGTACAGTCATTATGAATTTTTAGTTATGCCATTCGGGTTGACAAATGCTCCTGCTGTGTTTATGGATTTAATGAATCGCATATTTCGGCCATACTTGGACAGATTTGTTGTGGTGTTTATAGATGATATTTTAATTTATTCAAAAGATGAGACAGAGCATGCTGAGCATTTGAGGATAGTTTTGCAAACTTTGAGAGATAAGCAGCTGTATGCTAAGTTTAGTAAAAGTGAATTTTGGCTTCGGGAAGTTGGATTTTTGGGTCATATTGTTTCAGGTGATGGTATACGGGTTGATCCTAGTAAAATTTCAGCCATTGTTGATTGGAAACCACCAAAAAACGTAACTGAAGTTAGAACTTTCTTGGGGCTAGCTGGGTATTATCGGCGGTTTGTAAATGGATTTTTTATAATTGATGCTCCTATGACTAGACTACTCTGAAAGGATGTTAAATTTGAATGGACGGAAGAATGTCAACAGAGTTTTGAAGAATTGAAAAAGTTATTAACTGAAGCACCAGTGTTGGTACAACCCGAATTAGGTAAAGAATTTGTGGTGTATAGTGATGCTTCTCTAAATGGTTTAGGGTGTGTACTCATGCAAGAAGGAAAAGTGGTGGCTTATGCTTCGAGGCAGTTAAAACCTCATGAGAGGAATTATCCTACTCACGATTTGGAATTGGCTGCAGTGGTGTTTGCTTTGAAGATTTGGCGACATTATTTGTATGGTGAAAAGTGCCGAGTATATACCAATCACAAAAATCTTAAATACTTGATGTCACAAAAAGACTTGAATTTGAGACAGCGAAGATGGTTGGAGTTATTGAAAGATTATGAGCTTGTTATTGATTATCATCTGGGAAAAGCGAATGTGGTTGTCGATGCTTTAAGTAGAAAGTTGTCGTTTGCTTTGAGAGTTATGAACACTCAGTTGAAAATTTCAGATGACGGTTCGATTCTAGCAGAGTTAAGAGCAAGACCGATGTTTTTACAAGAGATTTCTAAAACTCAGAAAAATGATCAAGATTTGCTAGCCAAAAGAAAACTGTGTGAAGCTGATATGGGATCAGATTTCAGAATTGGTTCTGATGGGTGCTTAATGTTTAAAGATCGGATTTGTATACTGAAGAATGAGGAATTGATTCAAAAGATCCTACAGGAAGCACATAGTGGTTATTTCTCGATTCATCCGGGTAGTACGAAAATGTATAATGACTTGAAGAAAATGTATTGGTGGAATGGAATGAAAAGAGATATATCAAAGTTTGTGTCCAAATGCTTAATTTGTCAACAGGTGAAATCTGAACACCAAGTACCTTCAGGATTACTCCAGCCTATTATGGTTCCTGAATGGAAATAGGATCGGATTACTATGGATTTTGTTTCAGGATTGCCATTGACTCCGGGAAAAAAAGATGCCATCTGGGTAATAGTTGACAGATTAACTAAGTCGGCTCATTTTATCCCGGTACGTACGGATTACTCTCTTAACAAGTTGGTTGAACTGTATATTAGAGAAATTGTTAGATTACACGGAATACCATTATCGATTATTTCAGATAGAGATCCAAGGTTTACCTCGCGGTTTCGGCAAAAGTTGCAAGACGCGTTAGGTACGAAGTTAAATTTCAGTACTGCTTTTCATCCACAAACTGATGGACAATCAGAAAGAATAATTCAGATTCTTGAAGATATGCTTAGATGTTGTGTATTGGAATTTCAAGGAAGTTGGGAAAGATACTTACCGTTGGTGGAATTTGCTTACAATAATAGTTATCAGACGAGCTCGAAAATGGCACCTTATGAAGCATTATATGGTCGTAAGTGTCGAACACCATTGTATTGGACTGAACTCAAGGAAAATCAGATTTATGGAGTTGATCTAATAAAAGAAACTGAAGAAAAAGTGAAGATAATTCGAGATTGTTTGAAAGCTGCTTCAGATAGACAGAAATCTTATGCAGACCTAAAGCGAAAGGACATTGAATTTCAAGTTGGTGATAAAGTATTTTTAAAGGTGACTCCGTGGAAGAAAGTCCTTAGATTTGGACGGAAGGGCAAATTAAGTCCGCGTTTTGTTGGGCCGTATGAAGTAATTGAAAAAGTTGGACCGGTAGCATATCGGCTAGCATTACCACCTGAATTAGAGAAGATTCATGATGTGTTCCACGTATCTATGTTACGTCGGTATCGTTCGAATCCTTCACATGTAGTTTCACCGACAGAAATTAAACTACAACCAGATATGACCTACGAAGAAGAACCGATTAAGATTTTAGCTCGAGAGGTCAAACAACTAAGGAATAAAAATGTTGCACTTGTGAAGGTGTTGTGGCAAAGGCATGGAGTAGAGGAAGCTACATGGGAATCCGAAGAAACTATGAGAAATCAATACCCACATCTGTTTACCGGTAAGATTTTTGAGGACGAAAATCCTTAAAGGGGGAGAGTTGTAATATCCCGAATTAGGGCCTAATCAGAATAGTGGTTTCGTGACCATAAATCTGAGATAGAAATAATTATTTTATAATTATTTTGAGGTTTATGATATTATTGCATGATTGTGTGAAAATTTCGTGATGAAATTCTATGCCTAAAGTGCTTAAATTGAAAGTAGGGACTAAATCGAATAAGTTGCAAAACTTGTATTCTAGAAGTTTTTAGTATGAAATTGTTTTGGAATATTAATGAGGAGGTCTTAAATAGCAATTTGACCAATTTTAAGTTCATGGACAAAATTAGGACATGGAAGGAATTTTTGGAAAGTTTAGTAATAAGGGTATTTTGGTCATTTAGTTATTAAAATGAATTAAAAACAAAATTAAAAGCCAATTTTTGTCCATCTTCTTCATTAGGCCGAAATTTCAAGGGTTCTCCATAGCTAGGGTTTGTTTCAAGCTTCCAAGCTCCATAGTAAGTGATTCCAAGCCCCGTTTTTAATGATTTTTACGTTTTTGAGATCCCGGTAACTCGATAAAGCTTATGTTAGCAATAATTTAACCTAGGGTTTATATTTGGAAAAATACCCATAGGTGAAATTTATGTATTTTGATGTTTTATGATAGAATATGAAGTTTTAAATTATGTTAGACAACTTGTACTACTCGATTTTAAGCAAAAACGAGTAAAAGGGCTTAATCGGTAAAAATACCTAATAGTCACAAGTACATGTTAGAGTGAGAATTTGATGTTTCCATAGAAGAGAAAAGTGATCAGCATGTTGTAAAACATAAGAATAAGGAATAAAGTTTAATCCCGAGCCTAGGGGCAAAAATGTAAATATGCAAAAGTTTAGGGGTAAAATTGTAATTTTGCCAAAATTTGAGTTAAGGATTAATTTGATAATGTGAGTATTAAATAAGCTAAATGTGTTATTTTAGATCAAGAAAGACGTGGAATCGACCTCAATCGAGGAAAAGAAAAGATTGTGGACTAAATTGCAAAATCCTTATATTTTGGTACCAAGGTAAGTTCATGTGTAAATAATGTAGCATAATGGTTATTTTTAAGTTATTGATGTTAATTATATGTTATGCTGAATTTTATTATGAAATGTATGCTTTGTGGTTAATTTCAAATAATATGTAAATTATGTGAACTACTTGTTAAATATAATTGTTACCGAGTATTGATTTCGGCATTCTACGGAAGACGGCAAGGATAAGTGTTCGAGGAAAAAGCCCGTTTGAACCTTAGGAATAGATTAGGATACAAGTGACATGTCACTAGGATGGTTGAGCATCCGAACTCGTTGAGTTGAGTCCGAGTTCACTTATGGATGCGAATGTCCGAACTCGTTGAGTTGAGTCCGAGTTCGTGAGATGTAACTAGGCATCCGAACTCGTTGAGTTGAGTCCGAGTTCACTTATGGATGCGAACGCCCGAGCTCGTTGAGTTGAGTCCGAGTTCGCTTATGGGCGGGTTACATGATTGCTTGATTGCATATATGGCACTTATGTGCAAGTTATCCATGTATCCGAATTATATTCCGATGTGTTCAACGAGTAAAGTTCTACTCAAATGGAGGAATATTCGAGATGTAAATTGACATATTGGTAAGTGATGTGAAATGGATATTTTGGACAGGTATGTATTTAACCCTCGGGTTGAGTATTGATACAACCACGATAAGGTAATAAGATGATGAAAAATGATTAAAAATGTGATATGTGTTTTAGTGATACATGCTAATGTTGATTGGTATGACTGTTTGTTATGTTACTTATTATTTGCATATGAACTTACTAAGCATTTATGCTTACTCCCTCCTTCTTACTCATTGTAGTTTTGGACAAGCCAGCTCAGGAGTTGGGATAGGTCGAAGGATCAGTCACACTATCCGGAAGACTTTTGGTAATGGCTTGTAAATTTAAGTATGGCATGTATAGCAATATACCTTTTTTGTGTAAATGATCTTATGGTATGGTGATGGAATGGTTGAGGAAATGCTTGATACTGATAAATTATGAAAATAGTTAGTTTAGATTATATTTGATGTTAAGGAAAATTATTAAGATACTTAGTGCATAAAAACTCATAAAATGGATGAAATTTGCCATAAACAGAATACTGCAGCAACACTGACGTGAGTTTAAAAATTTACTAAAAATCATAGAAATTGAAATTGGTGATGGAATATATATTAAATTGAAGCTTATTATGTCTAGTTTCACATGAAAGAAATGAAACAGGTAAAGGAATTATATGTTACAAGATATTTGAATTTTAGTGAAACAGGGTCATAGCAGTTTCTGAATCCCCTGTTCCAACTTTAGATATTCACCATAAATTGTAAAGATATAATTAGGTAGTGTATTTTATATTCTCAGAATCCTTATTGAGTCTAGTTTCAGGAGAAATAAACCTCATAGTCATATGGATTTTTTTACAGAGATAAATGTGGTTCGTGGTAAACAGAGGTCAGACCAGTCAAGTCCTGAAACAGGGGTAACTTTAACTAATAACCTGCACTAATTTCCCCCACCAAAAATTCTAGAAAAAAATTAGTAGATAGGTATATGAGTCTAGATTTAGATAAAATTTACGGATCTTGATTTCGAGTTTCGTAACTCAGGATATGATTTTTCTTGTGACTGTGATGCAAGTAGCTTAAAAGCTGTGAATGTAGAAATAAATAATCCAAAGTTCTAAATATGTTAAATTAAGCTTAGTAACACCTCATACTCGACTCCGGCGATGGTCTCGGGCGTGGGGGCGTTACACATCACCTAGACACACGCCCGTATGCCTACCCATGTGGACTAAATAAGGCTATTTATCAAGCCTTTTTGTCACCCTTTCTTATGTAACCTGTAAAAAAATCACTCTATACTAAAATAAGGGCACATCACATAGCCAAAATAACCACAATGGACAACATTTCATTTATGCAATTTACTCATCCATGATAATATCATCTTCTATTTATAAATCAAAATGAGTATTGACCATCATCCATGGGCTTAGACAAAATGAGTATCATATTCATCATATGAGCCAACACATTATGGCTAACTAACAAAACACTAAAAAAAGACTCGAGTCCCTATACATGCCAGAAAACGAAATAATGAAACTAGCTATACCAGGTTCTTGAATGATAGTGTGATCGACGCTTTTGATGTAACTGGATCCCCCATGCTAGCTTGGCGGCACTATAAGGAAAGAAAAGAAATGAGGGTAAGCGTGGGAGCTTAGTAAGTACATATATGCAAATAAAGTGTAATTATAAGAAAATTCTATTCATCCAACGGTAGCTTGTCATGCTCAAAAGATATAAATCACTTACAAACACTATCTTACTCTTCATTTCATTCATGTATACTTAATACACCTAGTTCTTTACTCAGGTCCTAACCATGAGTTCGGTATACATACCTCATCAAAGTATTCATCAACTAAATGTTCAGGTTACCTGTTGAACTCTCAAAATATGTATGGATACATGAGGACTTTGTGTCTAAATGCCTTATAAGAAATCAGGGCTACCTCGTGCTATGAAACGTTCACATTTGAGCTACTCACTGGCCTTTTTATCAAGTCAAGACCCGTACCCCATAGCTATTATGTAACGTATGCTTATTGAGCCACTCACGGGCCTGTACACAAGGTCAGTACCCGGACCCATGTTACCTATAGCATTTATCTCATGAACTCAGACTCAACTCATGAGTTCAGACCACATAATTTTCATAACATGCCCCTTTGTATCCTATGCTATGTCTAAGGTTCAACAGGGCTTCATATCTAACCGAATAGCATCGCATTTGCTCACACTGTAATTTACTCACATAACATATCATTTAAACATTCATGGAAACAATTAGAATTTAGATACATAACAACAATAAGCTAATTACACATGCATATTATTAAAATATACCAAAGTAACCTTCAATAACACATTATTTACATATGTACTTACCTCGATACAAAATGATGAAGAAAAGCTTAATCCTCGTAAACTTTGTTCTTACCCCGATCAAGACCCGAATCACGTTTCTCTTTATCTAAATTAATAAAATTCATTTATTTTATCAGCATATCAATTTAGACACCCGAAAGTTCATAGTTGGGCAAAATGACTATTTTAACCCTATGCTCAAAAATCAATTTTTATCTAATTTCTTCATATTATAAACCTAGCTAATTACTTTATATACTAGAAGCAATCCAAAATTTCCATTATTTCACACATTTATTATCTATTTTACAGCTCATGCAAAATAGTCCCTATTAGTGTTTTCATGAGAAATCACTTCACAAAAGTTGTTTATTACTCACCAAATAATCATATTCTTCCATAAAAATTTAGAAAACAACCTAAATGCTCTCATGGAAAAACCCTAGACCTTCAACCATTTTGCAAAATAGTCTCCCACCCCATTTAAAAGCTTTTGCTTCAAGGGGTCCAAAAATGTAAAAATCATCAAGAAAAGTCATGAAAACCACTTACTTGTGAAGGCTTAAAGTTGTTGAAATTTTCAAGCTTCAAAAACCCCTCTAATGGCCAATTTTTCGGTGGAATAAGAAAGAGTGAAAAAAAATGAAACCTTTTATTGTTTATTTTATTCAAGCTAATCAAAATTAGTGACCAAACACCACCTAATTTTGAGTTTCCCATCAATTTCTCTCCTATGGCCAGCCAACCTAAAAATTAGGGGGTCTAATTGCTCTTGAAGGCTCCCAAATTAGGTTCTTTAGCTAATTGACACTCTTATCTAGAAAAATAGGAGTTTTGCACTTTATGCGATTTAGTCCTTTTTCACAATTAGGCAAGCAATCACTAAAATTAATTCACCAAATTTTTCATGTACTTACCTAATCATGCTACAATACATAAAATGATATTTAAAATAATTTCCACAATCTCGGTTTAGTGGTTTCAAAATCACTATTCCAACTAGCCCCAAAATTGGGCAGTTACAATGTACATGCCTGTACCATCTCATACTAATCTCATACACATTCCCGACTTTCATTTACCCATTGAACTGTTCAGAATAGAAATCAGATACTCAGGAGTCTCGCACAATAAGTACCTATACCATGGCCCGAAGCCAAATCAAGGTAACTTATATTCGAAGTATTAATATCATGTCCCGAAGCCAAATCGGTATAACTCGCACCTGAAGTGCTATATCATGGCCCGAAGGCAACTCAATGTATCCCCTAATGACATGTCATTAGTATCCTAAACTATTCCTAAGGTTCAATTTGGATTTCGAATGCTGAATTTCCATCTGAATGTCGAATTTCCATCGAGTCATTGTCAAACTTATCTGAAGTTTTCTATTCACAAATTATACAATATCAAAGCATTTAAAATACATTTATATTGAAATTTATCACATACGAACTTACCTCGAATGTGAAAACGATGAAATAAGTCGATTAGTCGATAACTTCAGTTTTCCCCCGATCTAGATTTAAATTTCACTTTTCTTGATCTAAATATATTCAAAATTAACTTATTTAAAAATCTCTCTATTCAATTTAATCCAAAACACACATTTTCCCCTAATGTTTCACCACTTTTACAATTTAGTCCTTATGTCATCAAATCACAAATTAATGAAATTCAAAATAAACCCATGCTAGCCGAATTAATATAATGCCCCTAGTAGCCCATATTTTTCATTTATTTCACATTTCAACCACAAAGTTTCAACATTTCTCAATTTAATCCCTATTTTGCATTTTCACTAAAAATCACTTAACAAAACTTGCATATTTCACAACAATCATTCATAATCTATCATCAAACATCAAAACACTCATGTATTCATCAATGGAATCATTCAAAATCTTTAACATTTTTGCAAAATAGTCCTTGGGCTAGCTAGAACTAGTTGCAACAATCACAAAAACATAGAAATCTTCAAAAACAAATCAAAAATACATACCTAATTGATAGAAATGGGAATGCTGAATCCTTAGCCTTCTTTTTCTCAAGAAATCAGTTTGGTTTTCTTTTGGGGAGAATATGAATACAAAATGCTTATTCTTTTATTTAATTATCATTTTAATTATCATTTACCACATTAACCTTAATTATAAACAATGAACTTCATCCATTTAATGTCCAATATTGTCCACCTACCATAAAAATGGTCTAATTACTAATTAAAGACCCTTAATTTAAGGTTCTATAGCTATTTGACACCTTTAGCTAATATACCTCAAGTTTTACGCTTTATGCGATTTAGTCCTTTTTACCGAATTAAGCATTCAAACTATAAAATTAATTCACGAAACTTTCACACATACATGCTATCATGCTGTAAACACTTAAAATAATATTAAAATAATTTTTCAATATTTGTGGTTCCAAAACTACTGTTCTGATTTAACTAAAAACAGGTTTTTACATGTACAAAAGTACTAACTTGTGAATTTAATGATGTTGTATAGGTAATATGCCAAGCTTATGGTTTTAGTTGGTATTACACTTATGCTATATAGATTATGTAAATGAAATGGTAAGTTGTGTTTTAGTTTATACTAGCTTGCTAAGCATTAATTGCTTATGTAGCTTATTTCCTATGTTTTATAGATTATCAGAAGCTTGATTTGGTTGGAAGCTCGTCGAAGATCTATAACACTATCAAGCAAATATTGGTAGTTTTTGAATGTTTTGGCCAAGGTTATAATGGCATGTATAGCGTAAATTGTAATAGCATTTTGTTGGATGATTAGTTGGTGTTTAGCTTTTATAAGTTGTGGAAGTTAACTTGGTTGGTACCATTCGATCCATGTTACTTTGTGTCATTTTGGTTATCTTATGATGCATGTTTTGAATGAATCCTATGTATATTTGGAATAGAATGATAGTAGTCAAGTTTTTGGCATGATTTGGTAAGTTTTGAACTAGAATTTGATGATTGAAATGTGGTAAAATTGACATGTTTAGGGTAAGTGTTGTTGAATGCATTGAGGTGCCTATGAATAGCACATTGGTTAGTTGAATTAAAATTTCTTGATATAGCAATATATGTATGTTTAGATAAAATTTTTGGTGCTTTGAAAGTGTACATATTTGGTTTAAAGGTACATGCATGTAATGGATGTGGAATGGCTTGATTTTAGGTAAAATTTGGGTCCACACGAACCATGTGAGACACATGACCGTATTTCATTTGGTGAATTCCTTAAGTTGCAAGTCAGTGAGCTACACAGCCATGTGACCCTACTCAAAAAGTTACACGAGTGAGGACACGAGCTAGGACCCGATTATGTGTCCCTAGTTTGAAGGTTACATAGCCTGACACACGGGCGTGTCTCAGCCGTGTGAGGCACCCAACCTAGCCACACGACCATGTGTCCTTTGTTTCCAAATTTTCATGACTTTTTCTTAAACTTTCCAAATGATTTTGAATTAGTCCCAAATCATTTCTAAGATATTTTAAGGGCCTTGAGGGCTCGATTTAGGGACAGTATGTATATTTATGATTGGTTTCTGATTTGTTTATGTTATTGAATGAAGTTAAGTTTAAATGTTTCTAATTATACGGAAATTCTCCGTAACCCTAATCCGATTGTGGATACAGGTTAGGGGGTTACAGTGGTGGTTATTCTTGCATCTGTTGTTAATGTTGTCGGTGATTCCTTCGGATTATTTTCTCTGAATTTGTGGCTGCTACAATAGGTGTGCCCCTACTGTGAGCATACACTAAATCTAGCAAAAGGAGGTTAGTAGCAATAAATGGAATAAAATCATATCTATAACCTATAAATTTATTAATTGTTCCTTTAACGGGAAAAAAATAAAATTAACCTAGTGACATTACCCCCTGGCAACGATGCCAACAACTTGACCACCTCCGGACGTACTAACGTCCAGATTGTGAATACTGCAATAAACTAGAGAGTTATGAGGAGGTATCTGCAAGCATACAGGTCGAGTTGTAATATAGATTTAACAATGAAGTAGGTGAGTACTCCGAGGATAGTACCCTAGGGAGGCTAGTACTAAATTAATCTTAATCTAAACAATTTAAGATGTAAATAATACTTTAAGTCAGTTATAGTATGAGAGTAAAATAAGAAAAATGTTTAGGGTTTGTAAAATAATAAAATAAAATAACATAAAAAAATTAAAATTGTAAGAGATAGATATATATAAAGTGAATCAAATATGAGGATGGGTGATTAGTTCGCTTCGACAATCCCAATTAATTGTTGTCTCGAGTTCCTCATCAACCAATTAGTCGCTACCCTTGCAAGATCTACTGATCTTCCACTAACATAATGAGTTAGCAAGAACTACTAATCTTCTGACCTCATAGTTCGGACTGGCTTGGGGTAAAGGTGTTCACGAATTGGCAATACCAATTTTGGGTTAAATCCCACCTTGATAACTTCCCATGGTTGTCAGGCCTAGGGTTTGTTTTACGATCTTCCTTTTCCAAACAATTTATCCATTGAGTATCCCTACAAAATACTTAAGTGATCATTCCTCCGCTCGCTAATCCTCCATAGAATGATTAGTTCCTCATGGCTTTCATAAACAACGTGGAAAGAATGGAAGAATTAATCATAGGGAATGAATTGAAATAAAGAGTTTATTAAGAAAACCTTATTGATATTAATGAATAGAGCGAATCCACATAAATTGAACTCCTTTACAATCAAATATCTTGAAGAAAACAAATAAACTAAAATTATAAAAACCTAAGAAAGCAAAAGAACAAATCTAAATTTAAAAGAAAGAATCTAAGCTAATGGAATGATGTCCATAATGTGTGCCAGAGAGGTCTATTTATAGCCTTCAGGTAGCCATCATCCTTAGCACTTGACAATCAAATCTTTTGAAGAAAACAAATAAACTAAAATTATAAAAACCTAAGAAAGCAAGAGAACAAATCTAAATCTAAAAGAAAGAATCTAAGCTAATGGGATGATGTCCATAATGTGTGCCAGAGAGGTCTATTTATAGCCTCCAGGTAGCCATCATCGTTAGCCCTAGGGTAACTGATGTTTCATAGCTTAAAGTTCAATTGTACAGACCAAAACGCCTCTACTTCGTATTTTATTCTCATCACAGAGTTGATCTCACGATACACCAGGACCTGTATTGCAACGTAATAACTAGCATATTCCTTTATAGCCATCTTCAGGGGCATGTCGCGACACCCTCAACCTATGTTGCGACATTGAAAGCAGTTTCTCACTTTATCTATTCTTCTCTCTATGTTGCAACATCAGATCTACCATGTTGCAACATAGCATCTAGTATTGACCCGAAATGCCCTCTAATGGTCTCTTTCACACTCAAAAATACGTTAGCTCTCCCTTAGGCCTCATTTGGCCCTTAAGATTAATAAAAGACTCAATGTGCATATTTTATTGAATTTAAACAAAACTAAAGAACTAAATTAAAACATAACAAAAATGCTTGTATTCAAACTCCTTAAATGCAAAAACTGGTTTAATCTACTACAGTTAATTACGACAAATCAGGTTCCCCAGTGACATCAATAATTTTAACTCCTTTAACATTCTTAGGAACTTTCCTAGTAGCATCAGTGCTTTCTCCTTTCTCACTGTGGTATTCTCATTTTCATTCCATAAAAAGATCAAAAGAAGACAACCAATCTTTAGGCTCTTCACAAAATCCCAAGAGAATATCTATTGTTACACTATCATCCTCATTAAACTAGGCTTCAGTACATGTCTTCACCCTATTGAGTTGAAGTTCTCTAAGTGTATTCAAGTCCATGTCATAAAGACCATTAGGGCTCTTTTTCATCAAACAAAATCACCACACCTTCCTCAAGCTATGAACTTGCTCATATCTTATGGGCAGAATTGCTCGCAACCTCTTCAATTGAGCCTTATCTGCTTTATTCAAGGAAGGGAATCCCAGGTACTCCTTTCACTGGAAGGCTTGATCCAAGCCAAAGGAAAAGCAGACTCACCCCCATAAGTTTGTTCCATTTTAATGTACTTATCCCTTTTCAAATGCAAGTTGCTTGTGGTGTTATCTATGATATATTTTAACCCCATTGAGTAGTAAACATCACGAATCCCTTTTGAGTGGCTTCACTTGCAGGAGTTATTATGTATACCCTCCTAAACACATTCACAGAAGCCTCTTCTTTCATGTAAATGACAATCTAGAAAGTATGCCATTAAAACCCACAACAAGGAGCCCATCAATTATCCACCACAAAATCAAAAATTCCATAAAAAGGGATAAGGAGGGAGATGGAAACCTGCCTCAAATACATATAAAGTTAGCAAAAATCAGATATTCATGCTCTTGAATTTTTTAAAACACGTGATACCCCTGCATGCTAATAACTTTCATATGTCTTGTGATGATGTTGAACACATATACTCTTCACTTTCGATGGGAACAGTAACTAGTCTAGGGGTCATGTTTAACTAAAGACATAAAAATTAATTATAGTATAGAGAAAACGAAAACAACAACATCCAACTAGCAATAATTGCACCAGGCAAAGAGATGAGAAAGAAAACTTTATTCATGATAATAACAGCTTGAAAAAACCATAAAACTTAAGAAAGGGATGATGATAAAAATCCAAAACCTCATCCCTATTTTTAAGTAAAAATGAAACATTCCAATTGCTTCAAAACTTACTAAGAAAGTAATAACGCACATCCGTGCGCACAATTACCATACATACAAGCTCCTTCAATCAAAACATAACATTTGTATCCAAATATTAAAAATTATTATGGTTTCATTGGAAACTAATCTGCTGTAATTTTATATGTCAAATTAGGCTCATTGTGTCACTTAATGAACCTTTTTTAAGCAATTTGAATGCCTTTTTAGTATTTTAGCTTAATTTTAGTTTTTGCAATTAAATAAGCATGAATGCCTCTTTTTATTCATTTTGAGAACCAAATTGGCCAATTGTGCCATTGGAGGCTCTAACGATTGATTGAGTGTTGTAAGAACGCATTGGTGGCAAAATTCAAATAAGAACAATACCAAAGGAAGGAGTATCACGATATCAAAGCCAGGGAATCATGATACCTTCAATAGGCCTTAGATGAAGAGTACTTAAAGTGGTATCACTATATCCACTTGCTAAGGAACACCTCATTTCAAGATTGGCGAGGATATCTGTAATGCCCCCACGCCCGAGACCATCGTCGGAGTCGAGCTTGAGGGGTTACCGAACATAATTTATCAAATTAAGAACTTTAAATCATTTGTTTCTACATTCATAGCTTTCTAGCTACCCGCATCACGGTTACAAGAAAAATCATATCTCGAGTTACAAAACTCGAAATGAAGATCTGTAAATTTTACCTGAATCTAGACTCATATATCTATTTACTAATTTTTTTCTAGAATTTTTGTTGGGCCAATTAGTACAGTTTATTAATTAAAGTCTCCCCTGTTTCAGGGTTCGACTACTCTGACCTCTATGTATTACAAATCAGATATCTCTTTATAAAGAATTTAAATGACTATGAGGTTTGTTTATATTAAAACTAGAGTCAATAAAGAATCTGTAAATATAAAGAAAAACTTCTAATTATTTTTTTAAAATTTATTATGAATTTTTAAAGTCAGAACAGGGGATCCAGAAATCACTCTGGCCCTGTTTCACAAAAGTTTAAATATCTCATAAAATATAATTTATATGCCTGTTTTGTTCAATCCACAGGAAAATAGACTCATTAAGATTGAATTTCATAACTTACTCATCATTTAGTTCCATTTATACTATTTTTAGTGATTTTTCAAATTCATGTCATTGTTGCAGCAATATTCTGTTTTAAGGTAAGTTTCATCTTTCCATGAATTTTTATGAACTAGATAACCTATTAAACTTCCATGATATCAAACATGATCTAAATTAGCCATCACCATGACTTATCAATATCAAACATTTTCTCAACCAAACATGGCCATATCATAAAATTATTTACACAAAATAGGTATATTGCTATACATGCCATACTTAAGTAGTTGTACAAGCCATTTACCAAGATAAAAGTCCTTTGGATAGTGTGATCAAACTTTCGACCTGTCCCGATTCCTGAGCCGGCTTGTTCAAGACTACAGTGAATGAAAAGGAAAGAGTAAGCATAAATGCTTAGTAAGTTCATATGCAAATAACAAGTAACATAACACTACAATCATACCAAACAACCTTAACCTGGTATCACCAAAACATTTATCACATTTCTAAATATCATTCATCATCTTACTATCTTATCGTTGATGTATCTATTTCCAACCCGAGGGTTAAGAACATACCTGTCCAAAGTGTCCATTTCACAACACTTATCCAAAACGTCACTTATATCTTAAGTGCTCTTCCATTAAACTAGAAATTTCACCCGTTGAACACATCGGAATATAACTCGGATACATGGATAATTAGCACATAAGTGCCACATATGTAATCAAGAAATCATGTAACCCGCCCTAAGTGAACTCGGACTCAACTCAACGAGTTCGGGCGTTTGCATCCATAAATGAACTCGGACTCAACTCAACGAACTCGGATGCTCAACCATCCTAGTGACATGTCACTTGTATCCTAATCTATTCCTAAGGTTCAAACGGGTTTTTTCCCTCGATCTCACATTTGTCGTCTTCCATGGAATATCGGAACCGATACTCGGTAGCAATTCATATTTATCAAGTAGTAAACATAATTTGCATATTACTCAACATTAACCACAAAGCATAATATTTCACGATTAAAAATCAGCATATCATATAATTAACATCAATAACTTAAAAATAACAATTATGCTACATTATTTACACATGAACTTACCTTGGTACCAAAATATAAAGATTTTGCAATTTAATCCACAATCTTTTCTTTTCCTCGATCGCGACTTGAATCTCGTTTCTCTTGATTTATAATACCAAATTAATCTTATTTAATACATACATTCATCAAAACAGCATTTAATATGAACTTTGAAAAAAATTACACTTTTGCCCCTAAACTTTTGCATAATTACACTTTTGCCCTTAGGCTCGGGAATTAAACTTTATTCCTTATTCTTATGTTTTATAACATGCTGATCACTTTTCCCTTCTATGGCAACATCAAATTCTCACTCTAACATATACTTGTGACTATTAGGTATTTTTGCCGATTAAGCCCTTTTACTCGTTTTCACTCAAAACCGAGTAGCACAAGTTGTCTAACATAATTTAAAACCCATATTCTATCATAAAACATCAAAATACACAATTTCACCTATGGGTATTTTTCCAAATATAAACCCTAAGTTGAATTATTGCTATCATAAGCTTAATCGAGCTTCCGGGATTCCAAAAACGTAAAGAACATTAAAAATGGGGCTTGGAATCACTTACTATGGAGCTTGAAAGTTGAAGAAATCCTAGCTATGGAGAGAGGGAGAATTCGGCAGCAACTAAGGAGGATGATGACCAATTTTGTGTTATTTTTCCCATTTTATTTCATTTAATATACATATGACCAAAATGCCCCTCCTTACTAAACTTTCAAAATTCCTTCCATGTCCTAATTTTTTCCATGAACTTAAAATTGGTCAAATTCTATTTAAGACCTCCTAATTAATATTTCAATGCAATTTCATACTAAAAACTTCTAGAATGCAAATTTTGCAATTTATTCGATTTAGTCAAATTCTATTTAAGACCTCCTAATTTAAGCACTTTAGGCATAGAATTTCATCACGATATTTTCACACAATCATGCAATCATATCATAATCATCAAAATAATTATAAAATAATTCTTTCTATCTCGGATTTGTGGTCACGAAACCACTATTCCGATTAAGCCCTAATTCAGGATATTACAATATCTAAATATCCTACCCTGTATATCATGATATCGATATCGTAAGGGGAAAAAATGAAATCAATGGTAGTCTTTGTCTAACCGAACCACCAATCAAAAAGACACATTCAAGGACATTTTAGGTAACAATTTTGAGTCAAAATTGCTACTTTTGCTAAGGAAAGAGGACACATTACGCATAGTTTAGATAGTTTTCTCTTGGTTTTATCTTAGTTTTCTTCTTCATTTTTCTAACTTGTCTAATTTGGTAAAATTGAGATCTAGAGGTAAAATAGAACCATTTTGAAGTTTACAACATTTAGGTTCCTAATTCGAGAGTTGGTGGACCACATCAAAATCAATCAATCAATGTTTGTCATTTATTTGTTAATTTTGTAACTCTGCATGCTTTATGATTTAGTCCTTTTGAAGTTAGTTCATAAATTAATGTAATTACCCTCAGCTTTATGGTTGTGATAATATATGTTTTAGTGATTAGTTGGTTAGACACTTTATTTTGTATGCTTATAGCTATATTTCGTTCAATTGCCAACTCCTTTGGGTTCGATCCTCGGAGTACTCCATACCCTATTGTACAATTATATTACAATTGACATATCACATTTCCAAATATCACACAATAGTATGTCTTGATTCTTTGTTTGAATTAGTGACCGCCTCCGAACGTACCACCATCCAGAGTAAAAATCCTACACAAAAGATATGGAAAAATAGTATCTGCAAGTATACGAGTCATGTTTGATATAGTTTACAATAGAGTAGGTGAGTATTTTAAGGATCATACCCAAGGGAGGCGAGCACTAAATTAATCTTAACGTAAACATAAATAGATCTAATTAATATTCTAATCAGTTTATAGTATAAAGAATTAAAAGAAGATTTTTTGGTAACCTATGAAAAATAAGAACATAAAAAAACTAAATAAATCAAAAGCAAGAAAACAAATAAGGAAATATATATCAATTCTGGGCATGGGTGATTAGCTCGCTTTGGTAATCTTAATCAATTTGTTGTCTTGGGTTTTCTTGTTCAATCAACTAGTCAATACCCAGTAGGATCTTTCGACACATCCACTAAAATACTGTGTCGGTAAGGACTACTTATCTTCCAACCTCACAGTCCAAACCGGTTCAAGGTTAAGGTGTTCACTGATAGTCCATACCAATTTTGGGTTAATTCCCACATTGATGACTTCCTAGGTTGTTAGGCCTAGGGTTTAAGTTTTTCCTTTCCTAAACAGCTGATTCGTTAAGAAATCCCTACAAAATAGTTAATTATTCATACCTCAACTCGCTAATCCCTCATTGGAGGATTATTTACACATGGATCTGATAAACAATATAAACTTGAATAAAAGAATGGACATAAAGAATGATTTCAAGAATAGAGTTTAGAAGAAGCCTGATTATACTGAGTTTAAGCATAGAATCCTCACAAAGTTTGAGAAAAATTTCTGAATTGTTTTTTCTCCCAAAAGTAAATAACAAGAATGAAAATAAAGTCTAAACCTTAAAAAAAAGGAAAAACTAAAGTCTAAAACCAAAGAGAAAATAATAAAATAGCAAGATATGTTCATAACATGTGTTAATTGAGCTTATTTATAGACTTAGGATGATCGTCGTCCTTAACCCTAGGTCAGTTGAAGTTCTCGAGCTTAAAATTGGATTGTGTGGACCAAAACACCCCTAGTTTGTATTTCCCATGCAGAGTCGATGTTACGACACACCAGGTCCTGTGTTGTGACATCAAGGGAAGTATGCTCAACTTCAAGGTGTCTTCAAGGGTATGTTGCGACATTAAAGGCAGTCTTGGACTTCTCTTATTTTGCTCCCTATATTGCAACATTGCATGCTCTGTGTTGCAACCTAGTGACTAATATGGAGTTAATTTCCTTCTAATAGTCTCCTACATACTCACAAATATATTAGCTTACCCTTAGGCCTTATTCGGCCCTAAGGTCAATAAAAGACTTGAATAGCACATTTTATTTCACTAAACTAAATTTGCTTAAATGTAATTTAAACATAACTAAAATGCTTATGTTTAAGCTCCAAAAGTGCAAAAAGTATTTTAATTTGCTACACTGAATTACAATAGATCAGTTAGTGTTGATTTTTCCTCTCATTTCGTTGAGGTCAGTGAGAAGTGGTTAAGTTGTTGGCGTTGTTGCTGGGGAATTAGTGCTAGATTGAGCTATTTTTAGTTTTGTTGCATGTTCTGTAGAGAGATAGTTTAATTTATAGATGGCCCTTCTTTGTTTTTTTTTTGTCTTGTTTGATTTTTTTAATTCGTTTCGCTTTCTTGTACTCGTAGAAGGTGGTGCATGACTCAGACCAATAACTATATTGTACCATTGAAACCAGGACGAGAATGAATCCTAATGCATGCTAAAATGGCTCAACATCCGAGGGACGACAAACCTCCATAAAAGACCAGCTGATTGACAACCTAAAAGTAGAGAGACAATCATCATAGCCACACTCGCAACCAATGAAACAAATAACTTTTCGGGACTACGCTATGCCTAACTTAAAGGTTGTTCGGAGAAGCATTAATAACTTTGAAATTAAACCAAATATAATCCAAATAATCCAAGGAAATCTACAATTTCAAGGATCAATGAATGAAGACTGGAACCAACAGTTTAAGAGTTTCCTAACCATTTACGATATCTTTAAATATAACGAGGTATACGACGACATAATACGTCTTTGGTTATTCCCTTTCTCGTTGACTGGCGATGCATTTATGTGGTTAGATTAGTAGCCACTGGACTCTATAAACACATGGAAGGAGCTAGCGAGCAACTGTTTAGCGAAGTATTTTCCCTCAAGTAAGACTATGAAGCTCCACATGGACATAACTAATTTTCAACAACTCTAAAGGGAGTCGCTCTATAAGGTGTGGAAGCACTTCAAAATCATGCTTCGTAAGTGCCCATACAATGGCCTACAAGATTGGTTACAGCTTTAAATTTTTTATAATCGCTAGATGGAAACTTGTGTTTATTGGAAAATTTTGATTTGAAAACGATTTTTTTGAACAGTGGAAAATTAAAAATTTGAAAACTGACTCAGTTTGTGATATTTATAAAAATAAACTCTAAAAAAATTCATAATTGTATTTTCGGCTTAGCGGACATTCATTGTTATCAGCTTTTAACCAAACAATCTTCTCCGCTATTCTCTTACCACGAACTACTTCAAGTGTGAGCTTGAACCAATTGAATCGAAACACAAAATTTAAAAAAAAAATCTCTCCTTTATTTAGGGTGAAAACGAAAATTTTATCTTCTTTAACAGAAACTAGTAGATTTTTTATTCTTAGAAAATATATTCTTAGAAAAAAATCTCTCTCCTTTATAGTCAAAACTCCTCTTATATAATTCGTTTTTCAACATTAGTGAAAATCTCCTCCTCTGCCCGTGGTTTTTCTCGAAAGGGCTTTCCATGTAAAATTTGTGCTCTTATTTTTATTTTCTTATTGCTTTGCGGTCGTTCTACCACCATTATCGACGTTTATTATAACATATTCGTTAAAATGATAGGGCATGACCTAAGGCATTATTTGTGTAACCTAGAGCCTAAATGACCAACCTATATGCTACATTATCCCTAGTCCCCGCAAATTGAGTCTTATATTGTCCTTTCTTGATAAACCTTTATGTTTGAAACCTTGAGCCAAAATTGAGTTTGAAACTCAATCCTTCATTATTCCTGAAATTTGTATTGCACTATCAAATAGACATCAAGACACAGACATTGAAGGTTAGGTGGGAACATTTTTTAGGTTTCTTACAAAAGGTGCTTGAGTAATTAGTGAAGAGAGGATTGATTTAGCTCGTAATTGATTTGTACTAAAAATTATGTATAAAAGAAAGAAAAAAAATTGAATGAAGAAAAATATAGTAAGGATCACAAGCATTATAAGAAGAAAGAACAAACGAAAGAAAAATATGCTCAAAATTAGAAAAAGAAAATATCATAACATTAAAGTTTCCAAATCATAGTGTACAAAAATGAGCTAATCTCAATCCATCTCTTCCACATTATAGGAGTCTAGCTTAATTTTATTTTTTGCAGTTAAATAAGTGTGAATGCCTCTTTTTATTCATTTTGAGACCCAAATTGGCCAATTATGCCATTGAAGGCCCTAACAACTGATTAAGTGTTGTAGGAACGTGTTGGTGATTGAATTCGAGCAAGAATAGGTATTGTGTTATCAAAGCCAAGGAATCGCGATACCCTCAACAAGCCTGAGATGAAGACCATCTACAATGGTATCACGAGATCCTATTTGGGTATCGCAATATCCACTTGCCAAGGAGCACCTCATTTCAAGATTGTTGATGATATCGCAATATCCTACCTTGGGTATCGTAATATCGATATCATGAGGGGATAAAAAATGACATCAAGGGTAGTCTTTGTCCAATCGAAGCACCAATCAAAAAGACACATTCAAGAACATTTTGAGCAATAATTTTGGGTCAGAATTGCTGCTAAAAGAAGACAAATTTGGCTGAGGAAAGAGGATTACACATTATGCATAGTTTAGATAGTTTTTTCTTGGTTTTCTCTTAGATTTCTTCATTTTCTAGGGTTTCTTATTTTTCATCTTCCTCCATACTGTAGATTTCATTTTTCTGCATTTTTCTTCTTGTTCTTGTTACTATTCAAGTTAGTTAAATTAGTTAACACTGTAACTAGGGTTTATTTGCACTTTTAGTACCTCTTCTTTACTTGTAATGACATTTCAATCTTTGGCTTAATGTTATTTCAATTTCCTTTAGTTTCAGTTGTTATAAAATTTAACTTTAATGTTTCTTTTTCATCATTTTTCTGTTGAATACTTACCTTAACTTTTCCTTTAGGTTTTCCAAGTTAAAAATCCTGACTTTTATTTTCTTGTTAAGTTTATGTTAATGGCTGTCATGTTTTCTTCCTTCATGATTGCTAGTGTAGTTTTTAGCATTAGTAACTAAACCTTAAGCAGCGTTGGTTGATGGAAATGTAGGTAAGTTGATTTTCGAGTAAGGGACTAAACTGCAATAAATTGGATTAAATTGAATAAATTTAAAAACATAGGATTAACACCCCTAAGGAAAAATCTAGGTAAGTGAGACCAATAGGTAATCTTGTTGAACATCTATTTGTTAGTCCTAGGTTACCCAGTAAGATCGAGAGATAAATTGGATTAACTTGTCTAATTTGGTAAAATTGAGACCAAGAGGTAAAATGGAACCATTTTGAAGCTTACACAATTTAGGTCCCTATTCAAGAGTTGGTGAACCACATCAAAAATAATCAATCACCGTTTGTCATTTATTTATTAATTTCGTAACTCAACATGTTTTACAATTTAATCCTTTTGAAGTTAGTTTAGAAATTAGTATAATTACCCTCAACTTTTTGGTTGTTGTAATATATTTTTTAGCAATTAGTTGGTTAGACACTTTATTTTGCATGCTTGTAGCTAGTTTTGGTTCAATTGCCAACTCCTTTGGGTTCGATACTCAAAGTACTCCGTACCTCGTTATACAATTATATTACAATTGAATTGTCACACTTACAGACATCACACAATAATATTTCTTGATTATTTGTTTGAGTTAGTGTTGATTTTTCCTCTCATCCCATCAAGGTCAGGGAGGAGCAGTTAGAAACATAACAAACACATAGTAACAGATTGCACATTTTGCCAAAGACATCATTAACTATATACAAACATGCATACAATAAATCATCTATCCCGCCATAAATTTCATCAACATAAATATTTCAATTATTCAAAATTCAAAATTTAAAATTTAAAATATTAATAAATACACTTATAAAATATCTAATACTTCAATATATACTTCAAGACTACTACAAACCTCCCAATAGGCTTGTGAAGGTCATTGTATAACCTTTACTCACCTAGGGGCAAGAAAAACTTGTGAACCTCACAACGTACCTCACGAACATCATAACATACATATAGAAGAGCTTGACATGTGTCATCCACTAAAACCAATAATGTTGTAGACCCAAAGTTAACTTGTAAGCCCTAGGGCTAGTTCACGAACCTTTACTTGATGAACTTTTGAATAGGGAATCTCCAACAAAATTACATGAGGTCCACGTGGAGAACCAAAGTAATTGATTATCAGTCGCCCTAAAATGTCTCATCGTAGGGCGTAACATCACCATCACTACCAAGATTATTGTAACACCTTACACCTGGCCCGGTCGCTAAGACCAAATATTAGGATGTTACACCACCGTTACACATCGTATACATTACAAATGGTCTCGTTATTAAGTACACATCTCTAATTTAGCTTTTAAATAATTATAAGTCATACATATCCCAGTCATCATTAAAACATGCTAAACCTTCATCAAACAAACTTAAAACGAGAATTAAACATGCATTAGAACTGCATAGAAAAATTTTGAAGCGAATCACGTGGGTATCAATACTGAATAAAAGGTATCGATATTTCTCTCAAATGGTATCGATACTACTGGAAAATCGATACCAAAACAACATTATGTTTCTCGCTTAAAAATAAAAACTTCAAAAATTATCGGTACCTTTCATAAAGTATCGATTATTTTACCCTGAGTATCGGTACTCATGATATGCTATTGATACCAAATTATGTTACTGACTTCTTGCACTTTCAAAAATCATGGAGGTATCATTTTTAAAACCTGAATATTGATACCTTTACTCCATATCACAAAAATACAGCAATTTAAGGCATATAATTCATTCTAACTAATAACTATTCAACGTGCAAATTTTACCTCATCAAACCGTCGTCTAAACAATCATAATAATAGTTCATTCATTGAAAACATGTCTGAGAAATGAATCAACATAACAAGTTCCAATTCCACAAATCTTAAAAGCAAATAAGCTATGAATGTAACACCCCTTACCCGTATCCAACGCCGGGACAGGGTTCGAGGCATTATCGAACTTAAACATTCACAAACACACAAAAACAGGCCACAAAATTTTGTCCAAATTAAAACTTTTCAAACACATGCATATCGTCCCTTATACGGGCCTTCGAGGCCTAAAAGATACGTCGGGGTGGTTCGGGACTAAACCAGGAACTTTCGATAAACTTTGGACAACTTAACAAATTTTCTTGCTTTGGAGAGTCACATGCCCGTGTGGGTTGGGCCGTGTGGTCACACACGCCCGTGTGGCTTTGGACACGCTCGTGTCCTCAGCCCGTGTAACTCTCTGTTTGTGACGTCAGCAAATAATTTGAACCATACAGCCAGGCCACAGGCCCATGTGCTAGGTCGTGTCCTCCACACGGCTGAGACACATGGCCATGTCTTTGCCCATATGGCCAACACTTAGGCTATTTTCCAAGCCTTCTGTTACCATTAATACCTCACATACTTAAATACATTATAGACACATAAATTGTAGCATCAAGTAGATAATTAAACATCCTCTATTAAGACTCAATTGTAATATTCATATGTCGCCATACATATGTTTTGCTCACTCATTTTATACCAAGTCTAAACATTCCAATTTACAATCAATTGAACATGTCATTTTGATTATCACTTATACGTTTATACCATGCTTGACATTATTTCACATTCACAATTGACATGCTTGCCTAAGTCATTCCACACCAATTTTGTTTTCCAGCATTATTGACTTCTTGCCATATCAAACTTTTATTCTCTGATTATGACCACTTCGTTTGGTCATAAGACATTCATCAAGCATACATACTGTAACAGCCCAATTTTGGGCCTAGTCAGAACAGTGGTTTCGGAACCACTATTCCAGGGCCAGAGAAATTATTTTTAATGATATTTTGTGTTATAGCATGATCATATGAGTGCATGGAAATTTTGGTAAAATAATTTTAGCAATTTCATGTTTAATTGCAAAAAAGGACTAAATCACGTAAAGAGAAAAAGTTTTATTTTGCTAGCTAAAGATGTCATATAGCTATAGAACATTAAATTAGGGTCTTTATTGAGTAAATATACCATAAATGCGTTAGCGGCTGATCAAGGAGACAAAAAAAGGTTGAAAAGTCAAAGTTGGTGTGCATTAGGTGACTTATTTGGTAATAAAATAAAACAAAAAGAAAAAATTGTTATCATCTTTTCATCTTCCTTCTTCCCCACCGAAAATACCAGAAAAGAGGGGTTTTCAAAGTTCAAAAAATGAACTAGCTAATGGGGGGACTATTTTTTGAAATGGTTAATAGTCTAGGGATTTGCCATGAAAGGATTTATGTTTTTTTTCTAAATTTTTATGGAAGAAAATGAGCCTTGGTTGTGTAATAAACAACTTTTGTGAAAGGATTTTCATGGAAAACACCTAAAAGGGCCATTTTTGTAAAAGTTATAAAATAGGTTGTAATTGTGTGAAATAGTGGAAATTTGGGGTTGTCATAAGAGTAATAATTGGTTGGTTAGGCTTCGCTAATAAGGAAATTCAATAAAAATCGATTTTCGGGTCTAATGGTAAATGATCATTTTGTGAAAGTCTAGAGGCAAAATGGTCATTTTGCCAAAAATGTAAATTTTGATTGTCCAAATTTATTTAGTGATTAAATGAGTGAATTTCATCATGTTAGATCAAGAAAATTGAGATTTGGGCTTAAATCGAGAAAGTGCGTGGTTAAAGACAAAAAGAGAATAATTAGCCGAAATTGCATTTGAGATAAGTCCGTGTGATTAAATTAGCATGATATTTATGCCATTGTTATTATACTTGAAAATCTATCTTGCCATGATTGTGTTAAAGTTTATGTTGATGATATTGTATATGAGAAAGTGATGTCAAATGTAAATAACATTTATGTGTTGATTGAATGCTTGGAGATTTGATGGCATGTGATATTCCATTGAAACGAGTAAATTGTATGTAAATAATACAACTACATTGTTATTATATGTGTTTAAATTGATATAGCATGAATTTATTGGTTGTGGAAATGATTATGTATGATGAATATTGAGATAGTAGAATTCCCGTTTGAACCTTAAGAAACAATTCGGATATTTATTTCATGACATTCGGGTCATTTGTGTGCCAGTGTAAGACATGTCTGGGACATGCATCGGCCATATTATGAGAGCTAATGTAAGACCATGTCTGGGACATGGCATCGGCATTGAGACGAGAGCTAGTGTAAGACATGTCTGGGACATGCATCGGCCTTGAGATGTAAGCCAGTGTAAAACCCTGTCTAGGACATGGCATCAGCACGGATATGTGAGAACTAGTGTAAGACCATGTCTGGGACATGGCATCGGCACAGATATGTGAGAGCTAGTGTAAGACCATGTCTAAGACATGGCATCGACTTGATGGATGAGCCAGTGTAAGACCATGTCTGAGACATGGCATCGACATTATACCCTATGTTTGAGGCTTAGTGAAAATCTGATAGCTTTCTGAATGGTTCAACGGTGAGAGTTACGGTTTAAGCTAAATGAGAAAGGCTATGACCATATTGTGAGTGGTGCAGGTACTTACATGAAATTGATGAGATGTGAACTCAATTCATGTTATATGATTAGTAAGGAATGAATATGAGCATGTTGAGTAACACAGGTATGTATGCCAAGCTCATGAGAAATAATTTCAGTTTATGATGCACATTTAGTAAAAATGTAAATAGGTAATTCATGCGTATGAGAATGATTTTGTGATGACCTTGTGGTTATAGGTCTATACTTATGATGTATGAATATGTAACCTTACCAATGTGGTCTAAATGAATTAATATGATGTGATAAACGTAGTATCGTTAATTTACACTGAAACAGTTTTGGACATCAACCATAGTCCGACTTTAAAAATCCGCCCAAAATTGTAGAAATTTAGTTAGAGGCTGAATAAAATATGAAATTAAATCCTAATGAGTCTAGTTTCACATACAAGAAATGGTGTAAGCAAAAGAGTTTCATATTATGAAATATTTTAATTGTTGTAAGACAGAGTCAGAATGACTTCGAAATCCCCTGTTCTAATTTGAGAAAGTCATTGAAAATTTTAAAAACATAATTATGAGTTATAATTTATATTCTTAGAATTCTTTATGAGTCTATTTTCAACAGAAATATACAATAACATCATTCGAGTCTCGTAATATGAGATAATTAATTTTAGTGAAAAGGAGTAAAATTGTTAGATAGCGAAAAAGGGTAATTTTAAGGAATAAACTGTACTAATTGGCTAAATCAAAAATTTTGAAAATTTTATGGTAAGAATATAGGTGAGTCTAGTTTCAGGGAAAATTAGCAGAACTTAATTTGGAGTTCCGTAGCTCCAGATATATATAATTTAGTGACTGTGACTTGAGAAAATAGCTTGACTGGAACATGAGTAAAAATGCAAATAGGGTTGTATTACCATGAGAAGCAAGTTGATAAATTGCTTATTATTTTCATACGGTCTTACTAAGCTATAAAGCTTAATCCCTTCATTTCCTTTCCTTTAGTGTTTTTAAGTTAGCTCGGGGTTGGAGATAGTCGGAGGCAGCATCACACTATCAAGTCGCTACCTTTGGAATAATAAAGTATATATTAGAAATTTCAAGTGAGTGGCATGTATAAGGATCTAGTTGATTGACATGTATTATTTTGCTTTGGCCAAATGTGTTGCCTTATAATGAGTTATATGTATACGGTCATGAGATGCGGCTTATATTGATTTTGGCTTGTAAGCCTAGCTATTCATGTCATGTCTAATGTTTATAAGGTGATTATGTTTGTTTGCCATGCATGGTTAGTAATATGACATGTGTGTTAGATGTATGCTCTATGACCAATTGAGGCAGTCATAGCCATGTAGTAATCACACATTATAAACACAACGTGATAATGATTGAACTTGAGTACTTGATGGATAAGTTGGTAACCATAGTATAATGGTAAAAGTGGTCATCAAAATGACAAGTCTTATGAATATGAAATAAGGAATCTAGACTTGGTATTGCATGAGTAGATCCATTACTTGTAAGAGGACATGTTAATGTTAAGGATATGTCTTAATAAAGAGTGTTTAATCACTAAAATGATGCCACTATTTTTGATTTTGATGTGCATAAGGTTGTAAGAGATTATGGGTAACATGAAGGCTTGGAAAATAGCCTAAGTGTTAGCCACACGAGCTGAGACACGGCCGTGTGTCTCAATCGTATGAGGTATACGGCCTGGAGACATGGGTGTGTGGCCCGGTCATATGGTTCGATGTGCATGCTGACGTCATAAATAGAGAGTTACACGGCCTGAAGACACAGGCGTGCCAAAGGCACACGGGCGTGTCCCTATGTCCACCTGGGCGTGTGACCATGTTTCATGTGAAAACTTTTTAAGTTTTCCTGAAACTTCTCAAAATTCTCGGTTTAGTCTCGAATAGATTCTGATGAATGTTTTGGGCTTTGTAGACCCAAATAAGGGACGACATGCATGTTTTGGCAAGGTTTTGAATTAAAAGAGATTTTATGGCCAGGTTTTTGCATGAATGTGTATGTTTAAGTCCGGTAATGCCTTATACCATGTTCTGGCGTCAGACATGGGTAAGGGGTGTTACACCGTAACACTAACTATTCATATCAAACAAATATAATCACATGACCACATCGCAAGGCATCAATACATAGCTTGGATAAATAGGCTTGCAAGCCATCACCCATATAAGCCACGTCTTATGGCTAAACACAACGAATCAATTTAAGCCAACATCTTGATCAAATCAAAAGAATACTCATCATAATAACTAAGTTCCTATACATGCCACTCACTCAAATAGACCTAAGGTTTATCAATACCCCAATGGTAATAGCTTGATAGTGTGATGCTACCTCCGACAATCTCTAACCCCAAGCCAGCCTGACAACACTGAAGAAATGAAAAGGAGGGAGTAATCTTTACACTTAGTAAGTCCATATGAAAATAATGATAAACCGTAATTTATACATATTTTTATCTCATGCTTAACACATTTACGGATGATTTCTCCTTAGATTTGGTGAATTCGATGCTCCTAATTCTTTAATTTCATGTTTTATACTTAGGTGAGCATAGGAGAGTAAAAAGAGCGAGAAACGGGCCGAAAACGGAGAAAATAGACCCACATGGGAAATCAACACGGCCTGGACTTCCTCAAACGGGCGTGTCACATGGCTATGTCTCTTTGGCAGGATTGAAGAATGACTTACACGGGTAGACTACACGTCCGTGCCTATTTAGCAGCCTTGACCACTGGCTGGAGAAATCGCACACTGGCCCTGCCGAGCCCAAGTATAACCCTATTCGAAAAAGGCCAATTTTGAGGGCTCTTAGGCATTCTAAATCCTAGTTAAACACCTGATCAGGCACTTAGAAGGAGAGATGCAGAGTAGGAGGCAAGGAATTACTCAAGGGAAGCCGATTGGTCCATCTCAGAAGTCGGATTCATCATTAAGACTAAAGATCTCCCTTCAATTTCCATTCAGGGTTTTTGGGTTTTCTTTATGTTTTGTATTCATTATTCTTCTGAGATGTTTTCTTCTATAATTATGAACTAAACCCCCTAAATACCTAAGGAGAATGAAATCTAAGACGGATCTTGTTATTATTATATGAATTGTATGATAAATATTTGACTTGTTCTCAATTATGTGTTCTTACTTCTTGTTTTAATATTCCAGGATATTGATTCGAGTTAATGCTCTTATTCAGAGGAGCAATAGACCCTGTCTAAGAGTAAATTTGTCATAATTAAGCGGAGTTGATTGCACGTCTAGAGATAGGGTGATAAGATTTTGCCGGATTAGGGTGAAACCTAATAAGGGGATCCATATATCGAGTTAATGCAAAACTAAGTGTTAATTAGAAAGAGATTTCAATTAATCAACCTAGGGTTAGACATTATTAGTCTCGAGAGGGATAATAATATAACTTAGGGATTTCAACAGATCAAGTCAAATGAATAAATCGGCTGATTCAAAGTCAAATAACAAGTGAAGTCTAGGTGGATTTTTCCTTGGGTATTGTCTAAATCAATCGAATTTTCCCAAAAGCTTTTCCCCAATTTCTCTCTGTGCACTCTTAGTTTAGATAATTAATTTAGATAAACAAATCCCTTAATTTTTAGGCTAGATAATAAAAAGAAAGTACTTACTAGTACTCTTGGTTCCTTTGGGCTCGACAATCCGGTCTTGCTAAAGCTATACTACTGTTCGATAGGTGCACTTACCTTCATCGTGATGATTGTTAGTTTCAAGAACACTTAATTATAAATTTTTAAAACCTGTCGCGAATATCACGTATCAAATAATAAGCAATATACCAACATGCTTCTCAAGGTAATACAACTATAATTACACCTTAACTTATTTTATGGTCATGTTGTTTTTCTCAAGTCATAGTTACTAATTTATTTATATTTGGAGCTACGAAACTCTAAATTAAGATCTGCTAATTTCCCTAAAACTAGGCTCACATATATTCTCACCATAAAATTTTTAAAATTTTTAGTCTAGCCAATAAGTACATTTTATTCTTTAAAATTACCCATTTTTCGCTGTCTAATAGTTTTGACCCCTCTTCACTAAAAAATAATTATCTCATATTACGGGACTCGGATGATGTTCCTATCTATCTCTCTTGAAAATAGACTCATTAAGTATTTTAAACATATAAATTATAACTCATAACTATTTTTTTACAATTTTTAATGATTTCATCAAATCATAATAGGGGATTTCGAAATCATTCTGACTCTTCCTCACAGTAATTTAAAAATATCATAATCTGATATTCGTTTTCTTACATCGTTTCTTCTATGTGAAACTAGACTCAATATATTTAATTTCATATTTTAGTTAGCCTCAAATTCAATTTCCACAATTTCTGGTGAATTTTCAAAGTTGGACTACAGCTACTGTCCAAAACAGTGTTAGTTCAAAAATGATGATGACTAAGTTCATCACACCTTCATTTCTTTTAAATTAGAAATCTATGCATTTATAAACATATATCTTAGTCCACCAAATTAACACAACATCATTTCACAATACTCATGGACTTACCGTTCGTGGATTTCATATTCAATTGAGTTTTTGTACATACCTGTACTCATTCGTAACATAACTCAAGTTTGTTCTCACCAATGACATACCTCATTGGGACCATCATCAAATCTTTCCTTAAATTACCTGTTGAACACTAGGAACACTAATGGATACAAGGAAACTTGCACATAGTGCCATATACGTAGCTAGAACCAACTCATAGCGCGTAATGTATGCAGCTAAAGCTACCACATATTATTTCATGCTCGCATTTAAGCTACTCACGAGTCTATACAAAAAGTTAGCACCCGGACCCCAAAGCATTAACATGATATGCTCGCTCAGCGAGTTACTCACGGGTATGATCACATAGTTAGCACCCGGACCCACATTACATATATCGCTTATCTCATGAACTCAGACACAACTCATGAGTTCAGACCACATTATTTTTCATGACATATCCCGTGTATCCTATACTATTCCTGACACACTTGCTCATAATGTCATTTATTCTTCCATCATACATTTCATACTTTCATATAGTAATAAAACATTTAAATGTACATATTATCAAAGCATTAAAATATGCTACAACATCACATTATTTGCTTATGTACTTACTTGTCGAATCTTCATAAAAAATATCCGTATAATCAATCATACAATTTATATAATCATAACAATAAAGCATTTAATATTCAATTATAACACTGCATTATTATTATCACACGAACTTACCTCGAATGAAAATTTCGGCCAATTATTCCATTTTAGTCCATAACCTCGTGCTTTCTGATTTAAGCTAGAATCTCAATTTTCTTAATCTATAATGATAAAATCCACTATTTTAATCATCATATTAACCAATACATTTCATAATTTATACTTTGGCAAAATGACCATTTTGCCCCTAAACTTTCATAAATTTATGATTTTACCCCTAGGCTCGTAAATCAATTTCTATCGATTTTCCTCACTACCCAAGCCTAGCTGAATTCCTTTTATAATAGGAGCAGCCCACAATTCTCATTATTACTCATACTTATCACTCATTTTGTCATCTTTACAAAATGGTCCATTTTAGGTGTTTTCATGAAAATCCTTTCACAAAAGTTGTTTATTACACAACCATGACTCATTTTATTCCATAAAAATTCAGCAAACAACATAACGATTGACATGGAAAAACCCTATACTTTCAACCATTTTGCAAAATAATCTCCCCATTAGCTAGCTCATGCTATAAGGGTCCCAAAAACAAAAAATCAACAAAAATGACCATCAAAATGGCTTACTAGTAAGAGTTGCAAGTGGCTGAAAATTTCAAGCTTCCATGGAGGTTTCCCCTTCAATATTTCGGCAGAGAAAGGAAATGGAAAAGAGAAATGACCACTTGTTTTATTTTATTAGTATTTGCTTTTGTCACCAAATACCAAACCATTACCAACTTTGACTATTTTGTCAATTATTATTCCCTATGGCCAGCCACCACTAATTTAAAGGCCTATTTGCACTTTAAATACCCCAAATTATGGTTCTCTAGCTATTTAACACATTTGGCTAGCAAAAAAAAACTTTTGACCCTTATGCGATTTAGTCCTTTTTCGTAATTAAGCTCACAATCGCTAAAATTAATTAACCAAAATTTTCATGCACTTGTATAACCATGCTATGACACATAAAATAATATTAAAATAATTTATTTGGCCTTGAAATAGTGGTTCCAAAATCACTGTCCCGATTAGGCCCAAAATCAAGCTGTTACAATGAAAACATCCAAAACATTATGACAATATTTATACAACAAATCTACCACATTATTCAACGTCCATTGACCATAAATACAGTTCATGACACTTCATCATAGTAAATATTCAAACGAAAACAATACCAATGAAATAATTATAACATCCATCTAAAGTGTTAGAAAACTAAACTCATAAAATATCATGAGGACCATAATAATAATCAATCAAAGTCTAACCACATTGCCTTATCCCCATAGTTCAAAGAATAATATGAATACTACCTACACAAATACTAAAGCCTAACTTGGATCACTTCCTTGGTATCCCCACATTGCTCACACCACAAAAGCTAAATATTTGCAATGGTTAGAGAGTGGGTGAGCTTAAACAAGCTCATTGAATGTCGAAATAACCATAATGTATACACAAATCAAAGGTTAAATAAAAGCATGCTATAACACATCCACAACCATATTCTAAACAAGTCACCATAATATATTCATGCTTCATTAAATTATAAAACTAGCATATATTCTTACGTATAACTACAATCAACTTATATACAAATAACTCACTTTACAATAATTCGTCAAGACATACAACGCATACATGCTTTAATAACTCACAAGTCTAGCTTATATATTCACATGCACTCATAAGTTAAATGAAAATTACCCAAACCACAATTACATACGTAATTTACTATAAAAACATACTAACATTTTCATGAAACTTAAATAAACTTATTTAGCATATTATTCGCATGTTTATGCATCCATCTGACATCGTATTGTCACAATATATAAGCTCACATTTAAACGATAATTTAGCACTTAAGGTTATGAAACATCAAAGTGAGTTCTATCACCACACATCGGATACACAGATCTCTAACACACTAAATGACTCGTAAAGTCGATCATAGCCTAAAAGCGTAGCATTTAGCTAACAATTTCCAATACACCAACATATCCTGGTGAAAGGAGCTTGGCTCACATTCCTTTATCTCTCCAAACTATCCTAGGGCCTCGGTGCCCAAATCACAAAATACAAGGGTAAGTATTCACAATCCTATAGCATGCCGACTATATCCAACTGTTTCAAGAGATCACAAGGCCAAAATATCCACAATTATACAATTTTAATTAATGATTTAGTGTAAAACATCTGTTCATATTCATCAATTTACATCACAAACTTGTACACAATGCATGCTTATCGAATTCACATTTAATTGCACTTTAAGTGCCACAATAATGCTCATTGAGTCATCATATATCCGACCACAAATGTGTGCATTAAAATCGTTACAGCATCTATCATATACAAGTATTCTCACATATTACTTGTCATAATAATATCACATTCCACAATTCAACACATATGTATTTACCGAAATTTCGCCCACTTCCGATGCATATTTCCATTATTAGTGTAACAGCCCGATTTTGGGGCTCAGTCAAAACGATGGTTTCGATACCACCAATCTGAAGTTGAAAAATTTATTTTATTATTATTTTAGAGTTGTAGCATGTTTATATTAGTGCATGAAAAATTTGGTGAAGTAATTTTAGCGATTTCATGCTTAATTACGAAAAAGGACTAAATCGCATATAGTGCAAAAGTCTTGATTTGATAGCTAAGGGTGTTAAATTGCCACGAAACTTAAATTGGGGGTATTTAAAGGGCAATTAGACTCTTTAGAGAGGCTTGGACAGCCAGAAGACAGAAAATAAAATAGTTAAAATGTTAGGTATTTGATTACCTGATGTGTGAGAAAATAATACCCTAAAGCCTAGCCTTCATCTTTTTCATTCATCCTTTCTTCTTGACCAAAAATATCAACCATAGGAGGGTTTTGGAAAAATGAAAAATTGCAGCCACTTAATCTCCCTACAAGTAAGTGGTTTTGATGACTTTTCTTGATAATTTTTGTATTTTTGGAACCCTTGTAGCATGAGCTTTCAAATGATGGGACTATTTTACAAAATGGTTGAAAGTATAAGGTTTTAGCATGAGTGTTTTCATGTTGTTTTCTGAAATTTTATGGAATAAAATGAGTTATGGTGGTGTAATAAACAACTTTTGTGAAGTAGTTTTCATGGAAACCCTAACTAGGGACCATTTTGCATAAGTTGAAAATTAGATGATAAATGTGAGAAATAATGGAAATTTTGAGTTTCTATAAGAGTAAAAGGGTTCAGCTAGGCTTAAGATATGAAGAAGTTCGATAAAAATCGACTTATGGACCTAGGGTAAAATGGTCATTTTGCAAAAGTCTAGGGGAAAAATGGTCATTTTGTCCAATTTTTAAATTTTTGAGTACTTAGATTAATAAAATGATTAAATTTGTGAATTTTCATCATTATAGATCAAGAATTACAAAATTCGGGCCTAGACCGGGGAAAAGCAAAGTAAGTGGACTAAGCTGAACTAGTCGTCTACATTTTGTAATTCGAGGTAAGTTGTATGTAAATAATACAACTACATTGTTATCACATGTGTTTGAATTGATATAGCATAAATTTATTTTTTGTGGAAATGATTATGAAAGATGAATATTAGATAGTAGAACTCCCGTTTGAACCTTAGGAAATAAATCGGATATTCATGCCATGACATTCGGGTTATTTGTGTGCTAGTGTGAGACATGTCTGGGACATGCATCGGCCACATTATGAGGGACAGTGTAAGACCATGTCTGGGACATGGCATCGGCATTGAGACGAGAGCTAGTGTAAGACATGTCTGGGACATCCATCAGCCTCAAGATTTAAGCCAATGTAAGACATGTCTGGGACATGCATCGGCTATGAGATGTGTCAATGTAAGACCCATATGTGAGAGCTAGTGTAAAACCATATCTGGGACATGGCATCGGCCTCGGTTTCGATAGTCAGTGTAAGACCATGTCTGGGACATGGCATCGACTTGATAGATGAGCCAGTGTAATACCATATCTGGGACATGGCATCGGCATTATACCCTATGTTTGAGGCTTAATGAATATCCGATAGCTTTCCAAATGGTTCCACAGTGAAAGTTACAACTTAAGTTAAACGGGAATGTGAGTGGTATAGGTACCTATTTGAAATGTATGAGACGTGAGCTCAATTTATACTATGTGAATTGTATTGATTAGTGATGAGTAAGTTGTGCTTATGTCTACTTTTGTACTATAAGCATGATGATGAATGGTAAAGTTGTTGTTATATTTATTTGCATGACTAAGCTTTATGCTTACTCCCTCTCTTTTCCATTTTCTTATAGTGCAGCCTAACTAGCTCGAGGATCAACAGACGTCGGAGGCATCGATTACACTATCAGCTGAAGCACTCGGTATAATTAGATTTATCATTTTGAATATGAAATAGACTTTTGAGTTTTGTGTCATTGTTAATTGGCCAAATGTGATGGCTTACTTTACCATTTGACTCATTTTGTATAAGGCCATGGAAAATGGCTAATATTGGAAGTTATTATATGAATGCAAGCTAGCTTTTCATGAATGTGAAATTGTTGGTATGGTTGAATATATGAAATGTATAAAGGTCTTAACTATGGCCGTTTGGTTGAGAAATCATATTAAGTTAACCTTTGATATGTTGGTTGATACTAGAATGTGTTTCAGGGTGGCAAAGGCTTGGTAGATAGCCTTATATTGTCCACACGGGTAGACACACGAGCATGTGTCTAGGCCGTCTGTGACACACAGTCAGCCCCATGGGCGTGTTATCCGGCCGTGTGTCCCCTACACGTAAAAATTTGCAAGTCAATATGAATGGTAGTAAACACACTGGAAGAGACACGTTCTTGTGTCTCAGCCGTGTGGAGGACACGGCCTCTGGCTACGGGCGTGTGCCCTAAATTGGATGCTGACGTCAGAAATAGAATGTCAAGGTTTTTAGACATGGGTTAAGACACGGGCGTGTCATGGCCGTGTGAGGGACATGGGCGTGTCATGGCCGTGTGAGGAACACGGGCGTGTCATGGTCGTGTGAGGGACACGGGCATGTATCAGGCTGTGTGCAAACCCCTGTAGGTTCGAATTTAAAATTTAATTTGCACAGGCATGGGACACGGGTGTGTCCCTAGATGCTTAGGTCATGTGTGTCACACAGGCCATCAGCACGGCCATGTTATAATGACCACACGTGTAACGCCCCGTACCCAAGACCGTCGCTGGATTCGAACACGAGGTGTTAATAGACTTAATTCATTACTTAAACAGCTCAAACAATTTATTTTTAAAATTTTCAGTCAAGCTAACAATCTACGTCATAGTCCCTTAAAAATTCATATCTCGAGTTACGAAACTCGAAATCCAATTCTGTAAATTTTCCCTGAAACTTGACTCATATATCTATTACTAATTTTTTATAGAATTTTTGGTCAAGCAAATTAATACAGTTTAGTAGTTAAAGTCTCCCCTATTTAGTAGTTTGACTGCTCTGACCTCTGTGTATTACGAATCAAATATCTCCCTGTACAGAGTTTCAATGACTATACCGTTTGCTTCTAATAAAACTAGACTCAATAATGAATCTGTACATATAAATTATGACTTCTAATTATATTTGAAAAATTTATGGTAAATTTCCAAAGTCAGAACAGGGGATCCAAAAATTGCTCTGGCCCTATTTTACAAAAATTTAAACATCTCATAAAGTATAACTCATATACCTGTTTTGTTCCATCCATATGAAAATAGACTCATAATTCTTCAATTCCATATATTATTCATCATCTAATTGTATCTCTACTATTTTTAGTGATTTTTCAAACTCACGTCACTGCTGCTGTCTGAATCTATTTTATGATAAATTTTACCTATTTCATGGTTTCCACGGATTAGCTAGCAATTTAGCATACATAACACCAAATATGATCATGATTAGCCATTCCAATGGCTAATCATTACCAAGAATTTCCATACCACTCAATAACCATATCATAAGACCATATACACAAAATGATTATAATGCTATACATGCCATACTCAAAATATACAAGCCATTATGCCAAGATGGTATACGGATAGTGTGAGCGTGCCTCCGACCGTTTCCGATTTCCGAGCTGGCTTGTCAATACTACAAGGAATGAAAAGGAGGGAGTAAGCATAAATTCTTAGTAAGTTCACATGCAAATAGCAAGTAACATAACTATATAAGCAAACATAAAACATCATTTGCATAATCATCACCGAGACATTCATATCACATTTTCATTTATCATCTTACCATATTGTTGTTATATCGAGTTTTCAACCCGAGGGTTAAGTACATACCTATTCAAAGTATTCATTTCACAATACTTACCAATACGTCCCATTCATCTCGAGTATTCCTCCGCTTGAGTAAAATTTTACCCGTTGAACACATCGAAATATAATGTGGATACATGGAAAGTTTGCACATAAGTGCCACATATGTAGCCAAGCTACCATGTAACCCACCCATAAGTGAACTCGGACACAACTCAACGAGCTCGGGCGTTCGCATCCATAAGTGAACTCGGACTCAACTCAACGAGCTCGGATGCCTAGTTACATCTCTCGAACTCGGACTCAACTCAACGAGTTCGGACATTCGTATCCATAAGTGAACTCGGACTCGACTCAACGAGTTCGGATGCCCAAATATCCCAGTGATATGTCATTTGTATCCTAATCCATTCTTAAGGTTCAACGGGGCCTTTTTCCCAATCATGTGTCTCAACCATCTTCTACGGAATGCCGATACCGATACTCGGTAGTATTTCACATTTTCCAAGTATATCACACAATTTGACATATTATCAAACAATTATCACGAGTATAATATTTCATATTAATTATCATATCATTTAAATAACATAAAAACATTTAAAATAATAACTATGTTACCAACATTTACATATGAACTTACCTCGTATGCGAAAATGGCTACTTTTACCATTTCGTCCACAACTTGGTATTTTCCCCATTTTAGCCCGAATTTCAGTTTTCCTTGCTCTATCATTTAAAATATAGTCTAATTAGGACTCACATTATTCAAATTGACCCAAATTCATATTTTGGAAAAATTAAAGTTTTGCCCCTAAACTTTTGCGTATCTACACTTTTGTCCCAAAGCTCGTAAATTAAACTTCAGCCTATTTTCTTATGTTTTATGACATGCTGATCATTTTTCCTTCTATGGCAACATCAAATTCTCACTCTAACATGTACTTATGACTATTAGGTATTTTTACCGATTAAGCCCTTTTGCTCGTTTTCACTTAAAACCGAGTAGCACAAGTTGTCTAACATAATTTAAAACCTCATATTCTATCATAAAACACCAAAATACACAAATTTCACCTATGAGTATTTTTTTCAAATATAAACCCTAGGTTAAATTATTGGTAGCATAAGCTTAATCGAGCTACCGGGACTCCAAAAACGTAAAGAACTTGAAAAGCGGGGCTAGAATGGACTTACAATCGAGCTTGGAAGCTTGAAAAACCCTAGCCATGGTTTCTCCTTGCTATATTCGGCCATGGGGTTGAATATGAGCAAATTTGGCTTTTAACTTTGTATTTTAATTCATTTTACCCCTAAATGACCAAAATGCCCTTATTACTAAACTTTCCAAAAATTCCATCCATGTCCAATTTTTGTCCATAGACTTAGAAATTGGTAAAATTTCTATTTAAGACCTCCTAATTAATATTTCAAAACAATGTCATACTAGAAACTTCTAGAATGCAAGTTTTGCAAATTATTCAATTTAGTCCCTAATTTCAATTTAAGCACTTTATGCATAAAATTGCTTCATGAAATTTTCACACAATCATGCAATCATATCATAGACCTCAAAATAATCATAAAATAATTATTTCTATCTCAAATTTTGTGGTCACGAAACCACTACTCCGACTAGGCCCAAAATAAGGATATTACAACACGGGCGTGTTGCCCTTCCACACAAGCGTGTTGCCCTTCCACACGGGTTGTGACAGCCCTAGTGTGACCCCAGTCGGAAAGTGGTTTCGGTACCACAAAACCGAGTCATAAAAAAATAATTAATTGCTATATTCTATGCTTATTATATGTGTACATGCATATGTGGAGGTTTCATTCCCTAATTTTGCCAATTGCATGAGAAATTATTGAATAGGGATCAATATGATACATGGTGAAATATGATAGGCTAATTTAAAATGGTCTATTAGTGCATGTACCAAAAAGGGTGGTTTTGCATGTCAATTTACCCAAAAGAAGTAGAGTGGCCGGCCGAGAGGTGATGGAGCTCCACTTATTCTAATTTAATATGTTTTGTTTAGTTAAAAATTAAAATAAAAAGGAATTAAAAAAAGAAAAAGGTGAATAAAATAAGGAGGGAAGAGGGAGTGTTCATCTTTTTTTTTTCTTGGCAATTGTCGTGAGTGAGGAGAAGGAAGGGAGACTTGGTTATTTGATTTTGGCTTGGAAGATGGCTAGAATGAGGTATGTATTGAATGATTCTTGAAAATATATGCATTTTTGAGATGGTTAGTTCCAATTCTACTCATCCTATAGATTAGACTTAGGATTTTGGGGTAGAAATTCGGCCAAGAAGTTTGAAACTCTTAGTAGATGTGTTAATGTCATTAAAGTGGATAGTAATGTAGGAGATGGTGAGTGGTTAATTTCTTTTAACTTGAAAGTTGAGGTTAAAATGGGTTAAGTGATTGCCGAATCTACTTTAGGGGTGGAGGATTGTGTTCATGTTATATTGAATAGGTAGAGGTTGTAATGAGGTTGAAATTGTTGAATTGTTAGTTGGGTAACAAATGAAGCAATCGGCTATATGGGATAAAAATGGGATGTTCATTTTAGTTGTTGTTTCATTTTTTCTGAGAAATGGGTCAAGTGTTCATGAGATGAAATGTTGTGATTGAGGAATTATAGGTGATAGTATAGATATACATATTCGGCCATCACTTGGGAGCTTATGTGATGTTGAGTATAAAATTAGCAAGGTGATTGCCGAATGTCCAAGTATGCATATGCATGTGTGATTAGATTATTGAAAGTATGGTAATTGCATAAGGTTATTAGCCGAATAGCTAAGAACACAAGGTAGCAAGATAAAAATTTTACCATGCCATTCCGTATGTCATAAAATCATTAAAATGTGAATACCAATATATGTAGCAAAGCGGTTGAATGAGTTAATTTATTTGTTTAAGCTCAAGATCCTAAAGGAGAGGCGTCCAACAAGGGGAAATCGAAGATCATAGAGTAGTCGACTTGGAGTTATTTTACCCAACACAAGGTAAGTCATTAAGCATATATTTGGTATTGATTTAAATAGTCATAATGTCTATGTAATTATGTCGAATGAAATGATAAATATATATATACACGTATGCATGGGGTGATGAAAGTATTGAATGAAAAAGAAAAGAGGTGAGGTGTATTGAGATGTTGATTTCGGCACTAAGTGTGCGGGTATAAACAATTATGATCATGAGATTGGCACTAAGTGTGCGGGTTTAAATTGCATAGCACTAAGTGTGCAAGTTTGATTATATAGCACTAAGTGTGCGAGTTTGATTATGTAAGCACCAAGTGTGCGAGTTTGATTATATAACACTAAGTGTGCGGACTTACTATATGTTTTTGAAGCACTATTGACACTAAGTGTGCGACCTTATTGAGTTGGTCACGGACAGCGGACGAGTAAGTGTCTTGAGTTCGTGGCTAATAGACGTTATGTTTATATTTGGAATTCTTGCTTGATAAGTTTTGAACCTATGTGATAATTATACTTGAAGTGACGTACATGAGATTCATCGTGGAATAGAGGGAATGTTATTTAGTTGCATGAATGTAACGAGAATGAAAGCATCCATGGAAAATGCCTCAAATACCATGTTGAGTAGCATATGAAAAATTGATGTAGTACTTTGTATGATATTGAGCCGAAAGGTCTAAGGAACCATGGCATAGTTGGTATGGGTGGAGAGAATTAACCCCTTTTCACTTGTTTTCTCATGTGATAATTTATTAATGGATGATTATGTAATGCTTATGACTTACTGAGTTATATACTCACTCGGTGTTTGCTTGTCACCTACTTTAGGTTTCTTGGACTCGTCTTTTTGCGTGCTTGGGACCGTCATCGAAGTCATCACACCAGCTAGCAAGTTTTGGTACTTTCTTCTTAGTCGGTCTAGGAGAACATTTCGGCATGTATAGGCTATTATGTTGTGTTTGAACTTTGGTATGTAAACTTTCAGCCATGCGAAAATGGCATAAATGTTAATTTGGACTTTGGGTCCTATGATATTTAGTTATAAATCTTAGTAAATGGGTTTTATAATGTGGTCATGACTGATATTGGGCCAATTCGGTTTTGGTTGAATAATAGTTGAGGCCTATTCGATTTTTATGCCATATGTCATGGTTGATTATTTTTGGTGTTAAAATTCATGATATGGAAATAGTGTAGTAGGGAGATGTTTGACAATGATTAGCCTTTGGCATGGCTAGTCATGATCATAATTTGTGATATGTATGATGAATTATTAGTTAGATCAAGGAGAAATCACGAAATAGGCATAGTTGCTTTAGTAACAGATGCTGGCAGCAGCAGTGATGTGAGATTGAAAAATCACTAAAAATATTAGGAATGGAATTAAATAATGAATAAATTATGTAATCAAATCTCGATGAGTCTATTTTCATATGGAAGAAATGAAACGACCATATGAGCTGTATGTTAGGAGATAATTAAACTCTTGTAAAACAGGGCCAGAGCGATTTCTGGATCCCCTGTTCCGACTTTAGAAATTCACCATAAATTAATCAGATACAATTAGAAGTCATTCCTTATATGTATAGATTCCCTTTTGAGTCTAGTCTCATTAGAAACAAACGGCATAAGTATTGAAGCTCTGTAAAGGGAGATATCTAAGTCGTAATGTACAAAGGTCAGAGTAGTCGAACCCAGGAACAGGGACGACTTTAACTAATAAACTGTACCAATTGGCCCCACCAAAAATTCTACAAAAATTTTACCATATAGATATATGAGTCTAGTTTCGGGGAAAATTTACAGAACTTGATTTCAAGTTTCAGAACTCAAGATATGATTTTTAAAGTGACTAGTACGCAGATTGGCAGCTTGTCTAGGAAATTTTTAATAAGTGGTTTGAAGTCTGTTAACACCTCGTGTTCGACTCCGGCGACGGTCTCGGGTTCGGGGTGTTACACGGGTGTGTGCCTTGTTTCAAGGGTCATTTTTATTAAGTCGGTTTAAGGATCCGAGTTGGTTCCGAATGGCTTCCAATGAATGTTTGAGGCCTCGTAGGCCCATATTAAGGAGATTTAACAAAGTTTGAAAAAGTTTTAAATTTGATCAAGTCTTGGTGACTTAGAAACGTTTAAATGCATGTGTTTAAGTTTATTAACGCCTCATATTCTATCCTGGTGTAGGGCATGGGTGTGGGGTGTTACAATTAGCATATCATTATCACTGCCATTTGGCACATGTATCATTCCCACAACACAACAGAATTCACGATAGCCATCACATACATCTCATGTTACAATATCGCATCATAATACTCAGTCCACAATTATTCACTTAATCACACAATTTGCCAAAATAAATCAAGAGGAATAAAAAGCTTACACTCGAAACCTAGGATAAGGGTTTAGGTTATCCCTAAGCTCCCAATTAACACTATGAATTGTGTCTACAAGCAACGACTCCAAACACTAACTGATTATGCTTTTGCCTAATTGCCAAAAGCTTAAACTTATTTTTCCTTGCCTTTTGCCTTGGTCGTCGAAGGTTTTAGCGACTCCAGAACTTCACACATAATAACCACACAATATACACAATCAATTAGCAACCAAAGACTCACCTAAACCAACCAAAAGCATAAGCCTAAGCTATATTCCTCATGAAACTAAAATTTTGACTAACAAACTTGAAACTCAAATATCTTAGTCTTTACTCATTTCCATTGCCTATAATCGATTCCAATCATCTAATTATACATCTAAGAACAATTCCCAACCTTCAAACTGCTCAAAACTATACAGATTCATGGATCTGAAATTTTGATATACAATGGTAATTTTCACGAAAATTCATTAAAATGTTGGAATTCTTTAACGAAAATTCAAATTAATTTTTGGAAACCTTCTAATCTTATCAAAACAAATTAAAAAACACTTTGAAATCACGTTTTTACCCAAAATCCTAAAATCCACCATTAACAATCCAATTTTCAACTTTTATTTAAAATATGTGATTTAATGGCTAAAAACTTAGTTTTAAAGACTAGATAACATTAAAAACTAATAGGAAAACGATTCATTACCTTTTATGGGAGAAAAAGGGATGTTTGGTTAAAAATCCAGAAAATCCACAAGCTTGAGAGATGATGAAATCAATGGTGTTTTTTGTGGTTTTTATGGAATTCTAGAGAAGTTTAATGTTATCAGAATGAAAGAAATTAAAGGAATGGAGTTTGGGAATCAAAATTTGATGAATAAGGCTTTGGAAACACAATGGACGAAAAAACAAAAAAATGGGGAGAAACTAGCTTGAGTTTTGTAAGGATAAAGGGGGAAAATAGGATATTTTTAAAACTTTGGTATAATTGCTTTAAAACTACTCCTAAATTAAACCCTTTTACAAAACAGTCTTTATTTTAAAATTAAAGATCTTTTCAACCTTATTTTCAAAAATTCATTTGATTTTCAAAAAGCTATAGTTGAATATAATTTCGGGTTACCACACTTCAAAATTTCCAAACCCATTTTGAGCCAAAATTCCTAATTTACCCTCAAAACTTATAGGCCCAATTTTGAGGTGTGACAATTATCAAATCAAACTTACACGTTAGCATCTTTAAGACACGTATCCAAATTTGTCCCCCACTATAAAAGAATTATGTAAATAACTCACACACACTCACATAGATACTCTACTTCTAGAACTCCATAACTCTCCTAAAAATAAAGAATTCTCCCAAACCTTCATTCCATTCTCCTTCATCTCGTCGTCATCTCCTTTCCTTGTTCACCTTATTGATTAACAAACTCATTTAAATCTTACATTACTTGGGAGGATTTCTTAAAAATGGTGCCCTGAAGAAATTGTTTTTTTTTTTTAAAATAGAGAAACACACTTAAGAGTTAAGAAAAGAGGAGTGGTGGAGGGATTTTTAAAAGTTTTTTTTTTAAATATTTTGGTAGACTTAAGTTTAACCATTATTTTAAAAGAAAATATTAGCAAATGAAGAAAGAAGAGCTTGGAAGAATGTATTAATGAAATTTGAAGGTGCTCTAGGTTTGTGGTTGGCAGTACGTGACGACATATGATTGCTTGTAAAGGAGGAGGAGACTCCATTAGTGAGTAAAAAGTTAAACATAATTTTTCTTTTTTCACAATTTAATTTATTTTTTAAGATTTTAGAATTAAAATAATTTAATTAGTATTCTATGGAGATGACTGAGGAGGAAAAATGGTCATGTGGCGACTTTTAATAGACTAGATTGAGAAGCCATCATTTTAAGTCCCAATAATTTATTTGATTCTTTATTTTTTTAATTTTTTGTTTTTAATATAGTTTTTGTCCTTTTTTAATTTTTAAACTTATGTTGTCTGTCATATCATTCAAAATAGATAAAAAAATTAATGTTAGTTAATTTTACTGATGTAACATACATGTAGATGTTACGTCAACAATTAATTAATTTTTTTAATTTTAAAATTTTAAAAAATTATTTAAAAAAATTATAAAAAATATATTTTTAATACTTTTAATTTTAAAAAATTAATTAATTACTAACGACACACACAGACTACGACATACATTAGCAAAATTAATCGACATTAATTTTTCTATTTATTTTATGATAATTTAACAAGTAATATAAGTTCAATAAATAAAATAAACGAAAAATTAAATAGAAGATTAAAATAATTTTTTTATAAAATTAAAAAACCAAATAAATCATTATACCTATCTTTAACCATCAACATGCCATACTGGAACGAAAGTAATTTTTAATAATCAAAAAAAAAAAAAAGAAACAATACATCAAAGGATTTAAGTGAGAAAATCTATATATTTCAGGGCTAAATTAAATAGTGAAACTTCATCTTTTAAAGATTTTTTAGAATATTTTATATATATTACTTAAATAATAATTACTTACCTTAATTATATAAAATAATAAAAAGAAATTTAAATGGCTCTGTAAATTCAGAAAAATCAGACCAAAAAATCATGAGACTAGCTCAAATTGTTGTATTGTTGTCACTGTACGAGACTTAAAACACACTCTATAACATTGTTAAAACAAAATAAAGCCTAATTTGTCTATCATTTTTATTACAGCAAACATATACAAAGGTACAATCTCCCCTTCTGTTGCCGTGAAAGCAAGCAAATCTTCAAGCTTTTGAACTAAGAATTTGTCTATCACACTAAGACGAAGCAATTTCTTCCATCCCTTTCCAATGCGTAATTTGTTTTCCTTTTATTTAACCCTAAAGTTATATATCAAAAAGTTCTTTTAACTGCAGAGACATCCCAATTCACAAAGAAAAGAAAATCGACAGGCTTTTGATATATGCATCATTCTATTTACGCTCCTGCTATGAAACTGACGATTCTCTGCAAAAACATCAACCATGACCAGATGTCAAGAGACTGGTAAACAAATAAAATCTATGATTCGAGAATGATTGCTACGTATTTGAAGGTTTGAGTAGAACCTAAACCTTCATGAGCAAAACCCTTTTGAAGGGAAATGCTTGAAAGAAAAGGAAAGTTTAAAATATGGTGAAAGGAACTCACTCGTGAAAGAATCGAATATCCTGAGTATGCCAGAGTACAAGCATTCCTACTGATGCCATTGGCCTGTCATATGCACAAGTGTTTCCAACAGATTGTGATCCCATGCCTATTGGAAAAAACGTGAAACTTCCCGGTATAATTGTTCAGCTTCAAATGGTTTTGACACGTATCCATCCATTCCACACCGCAGACATTCCTCATGTGTAGCTTGGATAACATCTGCAGTCATAGCCAAAATGGATACATGCCAGTTTGAAACGTTGTTATAAGCTTCCACTGATAATTCGCCATGGTGAATACGATTATTGATATTATGTTCCATATCCCGAATTCTCCTTGTAGCTTCAAACCTGCACATAGATGAAGAAAACGCACTCAGCATTAAACACTGACCAAGAATATAACCAATTGAGAACTCTCCAATGCTCATTTCACCAACTAGAGAAGATTTTCCTTTCATATTTGTTGACTTATTTTCTAAGGTTTCAAAACTTGATTTGCAAAAGGAAGTTCTAAATTCAACATGGCATTACATACCCATCCATTTCCGGCATTTGGATATCCATGAAACAGGCATCAAACTGGTGAGGTGGTGTGAGCAGCTCAATAGCTTCTATTCCTCTTGTAGCACTAACCACATCTGCTCCGTATTTCTTCAATGCACCAGCAGCTACTTTTAGATTCACATTGTTGTCATCTACGATTAGAATTTTTCTCCCAAGAAGAAGATTTCGAAGAGACAAGCTAGGTAACTGCCCATTACAGGGATTCCCTTTGTTCCCAACACCCATGGTGCGTTGTAGAGCTGCTGCTAACATGCTAGCCCTCCAGGGTTTTGGGATAACAGTCATGTTAAAAACACCAGTACTAATATTTGCTCCGGAAGAACTTATAGAATTAGACAAGAGGAAAACCTTTGGAGGAGTACCATAATCTATTTTCTCCAAGGTATCGAAAAAGAGAGTTGAATTGTTTAGATACTTATCCCAAACTTCCTGTTCAATGATAACCATGTTTATAGCATTACTCCCCCTGCGTATGCTAGATAAACCTTGTTTCCATTGAGAAACCACTTCAACATGAATTCCTAGCCGTCGGATTTGATATTTTGACACCTTGGCCCGAACAGGTCGAGGATCCATAACCAATGCTCTCATCCCATAAAACTCCGAGGAAACAGAGTTAGACATTTTGTTGATTTGCTGGCTCTTGTACTTCTTTGAACTAGAAGAGCCACTGGTGAAAACAGCAGTAAATGTAAAGGTGGATCCAATCTTAGGAATGCTAACAAAACCGATTTCTCCTTTCATCAGATTAACCAAACACTTGCTTATGCTTAGTCCAATACCTGTGCCCCCATGTGTTCGAGAAATAGAAGGGTCCACTTGCATAAAAGGGGTGAAAACACGAGACTGTGCTTCTAAAGGGATTCCTTCTCCTGCATCTTCAACTGACACAATAAGACTAATGCTGTGAGAGAAAGGATTTATGGATCCTTCTTGACTGAAAGTTCTAAACCCCTTCCAGCTCTGGCGTCTATCTGCAACAGGAAAACCGCTCAAGGTGTTCTCTGATGAAGATTCTGTCTCAACTTCTATTGAATCAATCACCTCTTCCACAAGATGAACTGTAACAAGGATGTGTCCTTTCTCTGTGAACTGAACCAAAAAATATAAGTTATATAGGTTTATTGCTACTAAAGCATAAGTTGGATAAGACTGAACTCATACTGAAGCTTCTAGCTCCCTATTGATAAAGTCATGATGCCATTCAATGCAAAGAAATTTTTTATATCGACATGCATGTAAGTATGTTAACTATTTCTAGCTTGGATACAAAGGAAGAGCGTTTTAGATGGAAGGCATTATGTTTAAAACTGAAACAGATTGGTCATACTGATATACTCAATTAGTAAAATAAAATATATTTAGAAAAGAACTTGAGTCCTAACAAGCTTTATATGCATTAAAAGGCGAACCAAACTCATACTTTAATCGAGTTTCCCATGAGATTGATAATGATTTGTCTGAATCTCCCAGGATCACCAATTAGCATCTGAGGCACTTGATCAGAAATGTAAACCGCCAGCTGCACCACCTACGAATTGATCATACAAAATGAAATATATGTTAGACTTGTGGGTAAACACCATAAGGAGGAAAAAAGAGAGGAGAGGACCAAATGGAATAAGGTGAGTCAGTGTGATACAGGTATCTCACCTCTACTCCTTTGTCCTGAGACTTCCCAGAAAAGAGTGACAACACATCATCCAAGATTGCTCGTAGATCAAACTGCACTTCCTCAAGTTCTAGCTTGCCAGATTTGATTTTAGCCTGATCCAAGACCTCATTTATAAGTGCAACCAGAGCCTTTCCGCTAGCTTGAGCAGTTCTAACATAATCTAGTTGTGTAACATCTAAATCTGTGTCCATAAGCATATGCAACATTCCTGAAAGAAGTGTCTCACTGTCATGGTTAAGTAATCGATATTCTCTACTGGTTATTTTAATTTAATTTTTTTAAGCATAATACAATGCACAGAAATAAACTTTTATAGAAATAAATTAAAGCTTCAAGACACACCTAGAACACCATTCATTGGGGTTCTGATCTCATGGGAAACAGTTGCAAGGAACTGCAAAACGGTCACAATTAATTAGGACCAAATGTCTGTAAGAGGTCAGAATGCTTTAAGAGTATAACTCAGATGTCATATACCTGAGATTTGGCAACATCAGCTGCCTCAGCCTGCTTTTTAAGCTCCATCATCTTATGGCAGTCATCTTCCACCTTGGCAAGTCGATTTACAGTTGCATGGAATATATGCCCAACAAGTAATGCAATCACAAGGATGCCAATTGAAGTTGTTATTCCTAACCATGGCCATGGTGGCTTTTGCTTAAACCTAGAATAAAGACAAAATTAATCCATGATTTATATTCAAGTTACTTTATTTTTAAAATGTTTTGGTTTCTTGAAGAAAGAAGGAAAACAATTTAGAACCTCTCTTGAAGATTAAACAACCTTGTTTCATGGGTGTAGATAACAGTCCATGTTATATAAAGGTTGACACGCACTTGCAAAGGCCCATATCAAAGAGAAGGTGAAACCTGGGCAATCAAAAATCTATGAACTACCTGCAGCGCATCTCATGCTTTCTGAATGGATCTCCAAAATTAAGAAGGCTGACATGCTCCAACCCGTCATTTGATGCGTTTGAGCCATACATGCTGATAGGGTACGACTGATTAGTTGTATCCAGCACATTCACAAGGATTGTTTGTTTACTTGCAAGCTGTTGTAGCAACTTCTCCACAAGTGACTCAATATCAAACACTCCACCAAGATACCTGATTGAGATCATCTTATCAGAGCCATTAACTAGAGCATCCTATCAGGGATCTCGTTTAAAAAGAAAAGAGCTTGGTTCACCCTTTTTAACAAGGCATTATTTTCATTGATGTCTGTAAGCTATTGCAGCTTTTACCTTTTTCATGTATGTATGTGGTTTCAGAGATGAGAAGCATAAGGAATTTATCTTCCCATTAATTTTTATAAAAGGAGGAGACATTTGTTGGACATTCCTACTTTTTGATCATACTGAAAACATACCCGACAGTAGCTTGAATCCTCTCAGTAGGAGTTGCAGTCAAGGGCAGATCCCTCTTGTAGACCGCAAATGTCAAAATAACTCCAAGACGATTTGTTTTGAGTAGCCTAAATGGAGCTGTTAGCACCCCTTTTCCTGATTTTCTTGCACACAATACATTCTTGCTATCCTCCTATCGGTACACAAGAAATTCAGTATTCATAACTGAAGTGTGTAATTAATAATGAATTCAAAATTCTTGAGAGATTGAAAATATTTTATTCCTCCTAACTGGAAAGTAGTACAATTAAATCTTCAGTCGAGTTAAGCTTAATACAAGTGATCCAAGGAATCTTGGGTTTCTCAATAAGCTTTTAGATAGTAAAAGAGCTAACCTGTCCTGACAGCATATCAAGAGAAACCACATGTGATACGATATCCTGCGCAAAGATAACAGGAGCATATTCTTCCTGAATTGGCGATGGCTCTAAGAGGTCAGGATTGTAGTCATCCTTATGAACTGGGTTTTGTTCAAGGGTATCCATCCTCTTAATAGTCCAGCCCTGTTGCTTCTCAAATTGTTCCCTTTCCGAGTGGAGCACCCTTACAGCATAAGCCACGCCACTTGTAAGAGGTCTCTCAAAAGCAGTTCGTTCCGTATACCTCGCAAAAGTCCTCTAGATGTGATTAAAGTGAGTTCCCTTTGTTATCCAAAAAAAGAAGGATCATAATTCCTAACTACAAACACTCAGACCTGGTTTGGCTATCAAGTTGACAAGATCATTACTTGATAAACCGATCCTGATCAATAAAGCAAAGGAAATGCATAATCATCTATCTTAACTAAAAGTTACAAGATGAGGATATTAACTTACCTGATCAATAGCCGAGGGGGTTTTGCCATGGTGGAAAGTTGAGATAAAAATGGAGATGGCCTGGATATGGTTCATGCTTACATTAAACTGATCCTGCAGCATCCTAGCTCTCTCATCACACATGCTAGCCAATGTCTCCTTCCTCTTTTCGGTAGCTTGAAAGCTCATATAATAGAGTATAGAAATAGAAGCCAAAATCCAACCAATTATCCATGAAAACAAGAGCTTTCTCCACCAAGTCTTGCTAATTCTCTTGGAACCCACATACTGGTAATATTGATGGTGGATGTTGAAGCTATAGTTTGAGAACTTGTCCCAGAATTTCAACCACATCTTACTACCACTATGACCAAGGAGAACTGTGTCAGCGTCCTTAAATTCACCATTAATGAACCAGTTCATGGAAATCATAGATGCTACCCAGCAACATAACATCCAAAGCAGATGCCCCACCTTTAAACCAAACCCAAATACATGGAGCAAACTCATCCAAGAAACAGTGACCAATTGTGGGTCTTACTTCCTTCTTAATTCCAGCTAAAGACAGAGACCCACTGTCAAATCTATAGAAACTGTGTAGTAAAATTCTGCATCAACAGAAAAGAACCTTGGGATAAGATGAACCCTCTCCCAGCAAACTCCAAATTTACCATGTGACAGACTGTAAGGCCTTGGACCGTGAGAGAAAGAAAAAAAGATGCTATCTTATCCAGCAATATAGCTTTCTAACTGAGGATGGCAAAATAGAAAACCCAGAATTGAGGAAGATAAAAGGAAATTTTTTCACAATAACCACAAAAAAGAATCAAAACCCCCCACAAGATTCTGAGTTTCTAATTACAAACACTAATTATATATTATACTACTGCAACACTGTAGTGCCGGTACTACCAGTATATTTTATTAATTTTTGTCTTTAAATATAAAATAATATAACAAATGAGAAATTTTCTTTTTGCTTTTTTTGTCTAAGTGTACAACTTCTACACGCTTTTAACTCTCTATTCTCGGGTTGGCTGTACTTTATGATAACAAAAGTACCCTTTGCTGCTCTGCATGAAAACAAATTTCTATACCAATTAACATAATTTCTTTTTCTTTTTTATTCGACTTTTGTACCCATTTTTGAGATTAGGAGCCCTCTAATTTTTCGAAGTTGTCAAAAACATTAGATCAAGAAGACGATAGAGTTTTTAAGAACTTGCTTCATTGAATTAAAGGTAGCAATAATTCCTATTTTGGATTATTGAATTTAGGGTATACTAAACATACAACTCGGGTTCTTTCATACGGTAAATATTATTTTTCTATTAAAATTATCTGATTAAAAATATCAAAAAATTGTTCTATAATAACAAAATTTAGTCATTAATTTTTATACCCTATTTTTTAATTTAGCATATACTTTTTATTTGAAGCAAAATAACCCTTAATTTTTAGTACTATTTTATCTTATTATCACATCTATGTTTTATTTTTAAATTTAGAACTTCTTTTATAATCTTTTGACACTTTTTTTTTATAATTTTTGGAATCATAATTTTTAGCTTAAAATATGCCATAATTATCTCTAATATTTATAAATTTAGAATTTAATCCCTATACTTTTTAATTTTAAAATTTAAGTCTAATTATTGAAATTATTAAAATTATTGTGTTAAATTTAGATTCATTAGAATGTTATTTTTTAGTTACATTGCAATCAAGTGAATATTTTTATTTCAAAATGTCACATTAATAAATTTAACAAAACAATTAATATAATTAACAATTGAATTTAAATTTTAAAATCTAAAAAATAAAAGATCAAACTCTTAAGAATAAAATACAAAAACTAAATTTCAATTTTATGAACAACACAAGTCTTTAACCTAATTTTTACTAATGCTCTACGATATTTTAGAATTTTTTGTTGTAATAAAATATAGATAAAGTAGTGTCATGTAAATGATAAAAGTTGATAGTAAATTGCTAGATGGTTAATTTAGTTCAAACAAAAGAGTAGGGAAAAAATCAATGAATGTGTAAAAATTAATGGTTAAATTTATTGTTATGTTTTATATATAAAATGTTAAAATAAACATTTAATAGCATAAATTTAAATTTAATGAAAGAATGAAATATATAAAGACTAATTTACCCATTGTTATCTTGAATTAAGTATTAATTTTATATGTATATCATAAACTTTTAATTTATCTAATTATATTTTTTTGGTTAAAATGTGCCAATAGTCCTTGTACCTTTCAAAAATTAGGAATTTAGTCATTATACTTGTATTTATAGAAATTTAGTCTTTTTACTTTTCAGATTTCAAATTTTAGATCCAGCTATTAATACTGTTAATTTTTTTAGGTTAAATTTATTATTGTGACATTTTAAAATAAAAAAGTACTCACTTAGTAGCCATGTTATTAAAAAAGAATGTAATTAACTTGAATTCAACTAAAAAAATTAACCGTATTAACAGTTGGACTTGAATTTTAAAATTTAAAAAGTAGATAGAATAAATTTCTGAAAATACAAGTACAAAAACTAAATTTCAAATTCAATTACAATTACATGTTTAAAGAATCACAAGTATCAAATTATTACAACATAAATTGTATAAAGAATTAAAAAGTAGAATCAAACTATTACAATACGATCGGACTAAGAATTGATACAATAGAAACTAAAATTAATTCTTATTTAATTATATAATTGTGAATGATAGATGTTAAACTTAAATATTTAATACACTAACCCTTCGCTTTTGTGAATAGAAATGCATGCATATTTGACTTTTTAAAATATAAACTAATTTTGGTGGATTGGATTGGAAATGAAAGAGATAATAGTTGTTGTGGCTAAAGGAGAAAGAGAATGTAGGGAGACCACAGGGCTGTGTTAAGTTTCCAGCTTCGGAAACATGCTCAATCATCATTCTTCAAATTTTTCTCTCCTCTCAAATGAAGATGGATTAATAAATAACAAATTCTAATGATTGTTGGCAAAACAGTAATTAAGTGTAGAAAGCAGTGGCGAAGAGAAGGGCGGCAATGTCAGGAAAGTTGATTAGACCATCACTAATTCACTACTCCATTTTGCGAAAGCGATGTCCCACGTCAACGCACCGCTTCTCTATTCTACTTTTCCTTTATCCAATCATCCTCCACTGCGTGTCGTTTCTGTAAGGGGTCTTCGTCTTATTACGTGGCACCCGTGGGGTTTCATTTATTACACCCGTCTATCTGCCTGCCACGTTCTACGTTAAAAGTTGGAGTAAAAAGCTCGCTTCATATAAGAACAAAAATATCAAAATATAGTTCTTAAAAAAAAAAAAACTTAATTCTATCATTTCACTTCATTTTTTCAGTTTTGTAATTTCTTCTTCTTCTTCTTTTTTTATCTCAATTTGATTATAGTTTTTAGTTTAAATAATTAACTGACATTAAAAAATTGAAGAGGTCCGCATAGTAACTTTTTTTATTTTTATAAAATATATTACTTAAATCATTTTTTATTTAAAAATATATTTATTAAAATTAAATTTAATTAATAAAATTTTTATTCTTTTAATTCATTTGCTTCTCACGCTCTCTTTTTCTCTCCCCAACTTTTTCATTTTCTTTACCACCCCATTTTTTATCAACTTCTTCGTCTTTTTTTTACAACACAATCAATCATGGCTAAAATTTTCTTGTCCATTTCCAGAGCCTTATTCATATCATAGCTATCATCTTTATACACACACAGAAAAAGAAAGGCATCAAAAAGGGGTAAATTAGCCAGCAAAGTAGGTCGGTTTCTCCCAAATTTAGAGAAATAAACTGATTTTAGAGAGAAATTAAAAATATGTCTAGCAGGAATTTTTTTTGTGTTAGGTGTTAGAAATTTCGGGAGACAGATTTATTTGCATTTGTATTCGAGGTAGACATTGTGATAGTTTTAAAATATATTTTAGTTCTCAAAAACCTACACATTTCATCTGCCTTTAGGGATGAAACTATCATCTTAGAAGCCCATCGGATTGCAACTCAAGCTCCCAATTCACGATGATTATACAAACACAGGTTGAAGTATAACTAGGCTCTCAGTTAACGGTGGTTAAACAGTCACGGGTTGAAGTATGACTCGAGTCCCTAGTTGGCAGTGATTCTGCAATCACGAGTTCAAGTTTTATGATATCGGAAAATGATGTTTTATAAACCCCTTACATAAGTTTGAGATCATAATCATATAAAAAAAATGGGCTTTCCAGCATAATCAGTTTATTTTTTTCTCCATCTCCACTAAAGATATTATTCTTAACTTTATTGCCCATAACTTATAACGGAGTTTGGGGTAAAAAAACTTTTAAAGGGAGGCGTGGCTGTGACGCTTAAGAAAAAAACTGAAACTCAAGTCATATTAATGATAAAAAGACTTTGTAACCTTTGAAAGACTAACAAATTATCCTAGTAGTTCATATTTATTCTTTTATTTAATTTTTATTATTTAATTGTTTTCTTTATTTTAAAATGGATTTGGTTAATTTCTTTCACATATATTTATCAAATAAAATCAATAGTATTTAGATTTCATTCAAAATCATCATTTTAAAGGGAGCAGCAGTCTTGGGAGTTTCGACAAAAATTTGAATTTTTTAGCATTGTTATCACTCAATTTAATATATTTGTTGATTGATTTTTTTTTCTTTATGAAATTGCTGTTTATATGAATGTATAATTTATTTATCTACTATGGTAATTGCAACTGTTTTTGTCTTCGTGTAATTTATTATTATTTTGTTTGGTTAAAGCTTTCTCTTCGAGTGTGGACGAAGTAATTTCTTGTCATGATATTGTTATCTTATCACAACAGTCTTTTTTAAGTATTGGGTTCCACTTTATATGGCAATATACATGTTACTTTTTGGTTAGTATAATAACATTAAAAATAATATATTTAATATACATATTTTAAAATAATTAAACATAAAATAAAAATAATTAATACAAATTAAAAAGATATAATTAAAAAGATAAGTGAAAATTACTGTAAAATATAAATTTTCTTCAAAGTAAACAAAATGTAAAAATTATCAATTATAATTAATTTATAGCTAATATCAATAAATAAAATATGTGAAAAAATAATATTCTAATTGTTAAAGTACTCTATTAAGAGAAGTTGGTTAGGATCTGTTAAGTTATTATGAAGGTTGCTAACAGTAATTATTCTCTTACTTTTATTCATCTGTGTATATAAACACTGAAATTGATAAATAAAGCAGTAGTGTTTTCTTTCAAAGAATTCATTCTTTAATTTCTGTTTTGGCATTTTTTAAGTAATACTTTCACTAACCAATTATAACATAAAAACTTTTAATGAAAAAAACGAGATTAAATTAATGAAATTGAGTTAGTTTTAAGGTTTGATTTTGAGTTGAGAAATTAAAGTACCATTTTGGAATCCTGACTATTATCTAAACAACGAGCTGACGAAGAGTTGCCGTCGTCAACATTAGAGGAGGAGCATCATCAGCATAGGGTTTTAAAAAAGAAGGTATTTCTCATACCATGAATAATCTTTTCCTTTAATTGGAAGCCACGTCAGGGAACTTACCAGATCCCAACACGTGGTGCGATGCCAATCATCGAAAGAGAAAATAAATAAATAAATAACTAGAATAGATTGTTTGGATTAGATTAATCAGTTGGGATTATGTTTATTGACATGTGATAATTGCTCATTGGGGACCAAAACTCGCTCTAATTTTCAATGTCACAGCGATGTCCTCCACGGGATAGATTGGTGGGAATTTGCCAACCTTAATCTCTTAAGAACGAACCAAACACCTCAAAATCCCTCTACCTTATAAATAATTAAAGGTATACTCACTCAACTTTGATTAACCTAATAAAATAGTAATTAAATTTTGAACATTTATAACTCAGTCACTAAACTTTAGAAAAATAACAAATCTGTCACAAACGAACATTTTCAATTACAGATTTAACAGAAAGCTGAGGTGGCTCGTTAACTAGCTACCGTGGAACCTCAATTTAAGAACTTCAGTTGTTGGAAGAAGAAGAAGAGATACCCACTATTGAAGCAACATAGAAAAAACAGCTAAAAAACCCAAAAATCGACTTCAGACTGTCGCGCTAGCTTGCCAACAATGGTCGGAAAAATCCTAACTCTTATCTTGTCTCTTTTTGACCCTTTGAACATGAAGATGGAGTTAATTCTTTGAAAATTGCCCCGAACTACTTGAACATTTGAACTTTTCCTTGCCTAATCTCGAAATCCGTCTGCCAATCCAATTTAATTCCAAGGTATGTTATTTTTTGCGATCTCTTCTACATTCCTATAGTTTAGATTTTCGAGAATACAACCCAAGACCTCAAAACTGGTCTCAACATTCCTCTTATTTCAATTTTTCTTTATATTTTTTTTCTTCTTTCTTTGATTTTGTTTCCCTTCTCTTCGTTCCAAACTTCCACTTGGTTTTCTATTGGAGTTTTTTTCTCATTCATTTTGGATTTTTTGTGTTGTTGTTGGTTCAAATTTTTTGGTTGTTGAGGGTGTGGTGAGGATGTATTTATGGTGGCGATGGTAAATGAAGTGGTTGTAAGGGGGTTTGGATTTGACAGTGGTGGTGATGTATGGCAGTTGGTTAATTGGATAGTGGTGATGATTAGTGTTGAGAGAGGTTGATGATGGTGTGGTTAAGATAAGAACAAATTTTAAGTTTTTTAAGTTTTCTGTAAAAAGAAAAGAAAAAAAAAGAAGTTGAAAGAGGTTGAAGCGGGAAACGAAGTTAATAGGGACGAAATGGTTGAAGCAGGAAGCAGACATGGCTGGTTGAAGAGGTTAGTAGAATGAGTTCTAAGATACCCACTATGATCTCCCTTTCTTCTTCTTCTTCTTCTTCTTCTTCTTCCAACTGGTCATGTCCAATGTGGCTAGTTAACAGGCCACGTCACTTGTCCCATTAGGCCTGTAACGAAAAATGTTAGTGAGTGATTGATTTGTCACTTTTCAATAACGTTAATGATTATTTTGTTATTTTTGTAAAGTTTAGTGACTAAGTTGTAACTTTTCAAAATTTGATAACTATTTTATTATTTTAATCAAAGTTGAGTGACTATTGGTATACTTTACCTAATAATTAATTGCTACAAATTAAAGATTGCAATAACTTACATTTCAGTTATGATTTAATTATTTATTAAGAGTCAGATTGCATTTTAGCCACTCTACTAAAAAAGTAGACAAATTAGTTCTTATACATTAGATTAGAGAGCAAATTGATCCTTGTTAGCTCAAATAATCAAACCAAAATTGCCAACTGGGGGTGAATTGACTTTTAACTTTTTTGTGGATGCTAGAGAGAAAGGATAGAAAAATGAATACAATAATTTAGAGTGGTTCGACCCAATTGCCTACGCCACTACATTAGTTTTCCACTACTAAGGATTTTTCAAAATTGTTTGCAAATTAAGCTCAATTACAATGAAAAACACTTGAACAAATAGAATGAAAATAAAGCTCACAAGTGTGTGAAAGAGAATTATGAAAATATTTGGTACAAAAGTTGTTTGATTGATCTTTTTGCTTGAATATACTTTTTTGTTGTTGTAGAACCTTTGGAAGATAGTATTTATACCCTCTAATTCATTTTCAACCGATGGGGTTATTGTGGAAGTTAATAAAGTCATTGGGATGAAACTACCAGTACATTTTAATTCACATGTAAAAAAAGGTATCAATACTATTTGGAAAAGTATCGACAATTTTAGCATTTAATGCCTTGATTCAATGACCATTAAAATCGATAAAATCAATACCAAACAAAAGGTATCGATACTTAATGAATACCTCAAAATGGCAGAATGCTCATTTTATACCGATACTGAAAAATGTATTGAAAAGAGTGTCAAAATCAATACCATTTAAAGATTTGTCGATACCTAACAAAAATGCATTGATACCGTATTGATACTTGGGAAATTCTTTGCAAGTCAGTAGCCTATTTTGGTATTGATTTCTAGAAATCTATTGACATCTAACAAAAAGTACCGATAGTGGATCGATACTTTTTGGCCTGGAGCATCTTTTACCTGTTTGAAAAATGTTTTGAAGCTTTGTTTTTAATTTACTTGGCGTTGAAAAATTTTTTAAGTATAAATTTGATATTTTTGTATTTTAGAAATAATTTGAAGTACAATTTTGTTAAGTGCTGTTTAAAATGTTTTTTATTCAAAACATAGTGTTTGTTATATCAAAATATTTTTGTCAAATAAAGCTTGGGTCAACAGTCTTCTACTAAAGGTTTTATCCATTTTTATTATTAAAAATGGTCTTTGTATGTCAGTATGAGGTAAATATGACACGTCACATGTTACTGTTGGTTACTCCATCAACCTCGCTAGTGTTTTTAGTAAAATGATAAAATATAATTTGATTCCTAATACATTGGCCTCATAATAATTTTTCAACTTTTTATCATTTTAAAGTGTAATAATTAATAGATTTTAAACTTTGAGAGAGAAAAAAATTAAGAGCTTGGAACAAACAAGAGCAGATTCCAAATTCTTCTCTAGATTGCCTTCACCTTTTTTAATAGAATTTTTATAATTAAAAAAGGTAAAAATTTTAGTTTCGGCACTTAAAATTTATAAATTTATTTTTGTCAAAGTTAATTGCATTAAATATCTCTAAATTATAACTTTTATTGATATAGTGGTACAATAAGGAGTTAATATGGAGGAAAGAGTGATGGTTGTTATTGAAGTTGGTTCACCCAGTCAGAGCAGAGAGTCGAAGGTTACAAAGAAAAAAAGTGAGAGAGCGTTAAGGTTGAGAGCTGAAGGTAAGTTGACAGAGTATAGGCTTGGTAATCTTGGAGAGTCGATCTCCTCTTCATTATTCCTAGAGGTATTTATAGGCAAGGATCCTGTGTAAGATGATGTTAACATGTTGGACTTGTCATATAGACATCATTATGACGGATGTCTTCGATAGGACGAGGATGTCTGTAATAAAACAGATCCTGTCATTCACCCTGACTTGATATAGAGTAGTTGAGCCCAGTGGTGTTTAGTGACCAACAACCTCATGTTCTCGATGAAGGCTTGGGGACCTGGATGGCGGATGGTCATTCCAGAAGGAGGCTTGTTGGTGGCTTCTCGATTTGTTGGTAGTTGGCTTACTATTTGCGTGTTTTTCTGGCATGCCACATGTCCTGACATAGATAAGAGCATAACAACTATCATTTTAAATTAGTCTTTTTATTTGTCTGAATTAAAAATTAAAGCCCAAGTGATAATACTATAAATTAATTTTTGTTAAATATAAATATGTTATCAATTGAAATTTAGGTTTGGTTTGACGTGGTTTTTAAAAGTATTTTCTTTTTTCATTTTTAGAAAATAATTTTCATTTTTACTTTTAAAAATTGAAAAAAACATGTTTAATAAATAAAAATAAAAAATGTTTTTAATAATAAAAAACATGTTGGTAACTCTTTTTCTATAATATAAATATGGGAAATAAAATTAAAAAAATATTTATATGGATTCAAATCAGGGTACCAAGTTTAATATTTGAAAAACTATTAAATAATTATTTTTACCTTTATATGGGTTAAAACCAGAGCTAATTTGTTTGAAATTAAAATCCTTTTGTTTTCATCATTTTCATTTTTATAAAGCATTTTAGTGAAAGAATCAAAACAATTTTTTTTTATTGTTTTCTATTTTTCACATATTTTTATTTTTATTTTCTAAATTATTTTTAAAATTTCTAACACATTTTCTTCAATGTTTTTCAATTCGAAAAAATTAGCCTCTATTTCCTAAAACCAAAAAGCCTTAGTTTTTAAAATAATATATATATTTTGATACAATATTTAAAATTATTCATAACTCTTTCTTAATTTTTAAATAGGAAAATAAACACGTTTCGATGTACTCAAATTCATATTCTCTTGCATTGAAATAATGCCTATGACAAATGAAATAAAACTCAATCTGCTAAATAAGATATTTGAATGTTGAAATTCCATATATTTAAATTTAAGTGGAATTCATTAAATTCAACTTATATAAAAAAAAATAGACGGACTAAATTTTACACGGGGATTGAAGGCATGATTAATTTGTCCCTGATAAAGGGGATGGATATCTGGACCTTGTTCTTTTTATCATAAACTGTGAGCTTTGTACTAAAACGAAAATAGAGATATGGCAAGCGAATGATGCCTATCTAAGCGCACATGCCTTAATTTGTCAATTAATAAAATTACCATTTTCGGATGACTCACACCGCAATATCTTACTCTACAAGAACATAGTTACTGTTCCTTTACGCAAGTTCAGACATTGGATAAAAGAACTGTTATATATATATATGTGGTCTGTATTATCTAGAACATGTTAATTGAACTGCACGAACATAAGCTACTTCCTTGTCTTTCTTCTCACAACGTCGGTCGTAGTTTCCAGACGATCAACAAGCTTGTTATTACCCAGCCTGAAGATCATCCACATGTGATATAACAGTACATATGTGTGAACCTCCCACATCAAAATCTTTACATGCATCTGTATCCGACACATTTTCAGACAACAACCTTTTAAATAGTAAAGAAATTATTTGAAATTTTAAATACACTCTTATCAAACATATAAATACAGCTCTTCTTGGTTCGAAGAAAAATTAATAGCTTATCACTTGAGAAAAATGAGACTGATGCATTGCCAAAAGGACAGATTGAAATTATTGAAGGGCTGGCCAAGTGTTCCTTCATGTTAGAATAGAAAGCATGGGTCATCAACTTCATCTTAACCTTTTTCCCATTTCTTGTCAAATACAGTTTGTCGTAAAATGACACCCATATTGATAATAGAGCTAAGGATTACAACTAAAAAAAGAAAAGAAAAAATATAATAAGAAATACTTGCATGTTGTAATCAGCAGAGGTGAAGCCAATTGTAGAGCATATTCTAGTCACATTAATCACACTAAGACTTAGTTATTAGCTTCAATAGTGGGCGGCGTTGCTGATTTTGGTTCCAATATATACAGTTCAACTTTTTAATATACTCCTATTACAGTGGTTGACACTAAAATTGGATTGGGAAAAGATCAAAACTGAAAGCTGAGGAAATTAGTGTGAAAGTACCAGTTGATTATTTCTTTTGGTGTTTTGAGATTTTTTTTTTCAATTCCAAACCCGTGGATTCCTTTTGGTGTTTGAGGATAAAGCTTTGAATCAAGGACAGACACTTAATACAGATATGATACTATACGGACACAACAATTCCATAATTTAAAAAGAACAATGAGGATATGGATATAGTTGGACACGTCAATAGAATATATATTTATTGTAAGTTCGATTAGGTCTGATAAACAGAATCAACTAATGTTGCAACATAAGTTCTGTGCGGCAGTTGTGATGAGAAAATAAAATAAGAACATAAAATGAGGATGAAAATTAAGAATTTGTTAACAAAATTCGATTTAACAATCTATCTTTGCAGAGTTTTACCCAAAGGATGAGTTCATTTTACAAATTTTCAAAGAATAAACTTTGTTAACCAATTTAATCTACTCAAGCTCATCAAAGATAAATGCTGCCACAAACAGTTTGTATGCATCTACTCTCAATCCAAAACCTTCGTATAGAAAGATAATAAACACATTTTCGATGTGTACAATAAGCACTCACAAAAGACACTAAAAAGTTACTCATAATAGCATTATTAATGCTCATAATTTTCTAACTCCAATACCCAAGGATACACAGGAAACAACTCTTCCTTTACAAGCATGTAGCATGGCAGTAGAAAGATGAAATTTACATAAAAAACTCTTCAAAATAATCTTTAGAAAAAATCTTCACAATAATCTCTTTCCAAATAAACTTATAACCACGTAATTATTATAGTTTCCTATATTTTAAGAATAATTATTCTAGTCAAAGGAAAATAACAAAAAGAAAGAGATAAAATCTTATATTTTTTTTTTGGTGTAAAGACAGCCTAAAAAATATGAAAAATTTACAAGGTAGAATCGGGAAATAGAGTACCCCTAACAATATTCTCTTCTTAAATTTCTTGAATCTCTAAAGGTGAGATGTCAAATTAGCGTAACTTTCTTTCCTTTGCAAATACCATTTTAGCTAAAGTATTCGCTGACTAATTATTTTCTCTAGGAATGTACCATACGAACCACCTTTCTTTTTGGGATAAAATTTGTTGAATTCTCCTAACGAGAGAAATATTTGGTCTAGCTAGATTACGATCACAAATAGCTTTGACTACCTCTAGATTGTCAAACAGGATAAATACCCTATCATGCCATTGCTTCTGAAGCAGGAGCAAACCATCCAAGATTCCCCATAACTCGGCAACAAAAACTAAAGACTTCCCCAAAAACTGGCTATAGCCTAATATCCACTTCCCCATTTCGTCCCGGACAACACCACTTGTAGCAGATAAACCAGTGTTTGTCTGAACAACATCATCAGTATTAAGATAAACACACATACTAGGAATGAAGGTGCAAAAAGGGGAGCAGAACTGATCTTTGACGCTGCTATATTAACTGAAAAAAGTGATTGGCCTAGCTGAAAGACACTTTGATAATCTCATTTGGATCCATAGAAATCCTTTGGAAAATAGAGAGATTTCTATTTTTCCAAATACGGCACGCTAGTAATTTGAAGAAGCAAGCCCAACTGGAATCCCTCGTGTTTTGACATGAATGATCTTCTAAGCTAGAAATCACCCATTCTATTAAGTTGCTTGAGAAAAAAGTACTTTGTTGGTCTTAAGGAGTAACTTGGAGCCAAATATTCTTCGCGATTGGATGGCCTCTAAGCACATGTAAGCATCCTCGTATTGATGTCCAGAAAGGGAACATAATTCATTGTGACCAATCCTCCTTCGGACTCTCTTAACATTGTTTAGAAATCTCTCTTTAAGGACAATCCAAATGAAATGACTCTTTTTGAGGGCATGAAAATTTCCACACAATATTCCAAACTGCATCTTTGGGGTTTCATGAGATAAAATCCTATATTTTAAGGCTACTCATATCCACATAATTATTTTAGTTTCTTTTTATAAAAAAATTATTTTTGTTGCATAAAATATCACTAAACAGAAATCTTACAAGAAAAAAATAATTAACACACAAAATATGAAATATGTTTAAGCCCAAACACAAATAGCAAACAAAACCTGTTGCAACATACTTTATGTCTCCAAAGTATGATAAAGAAAGTTCTAACAATTTTCTTCTTTGACATTTTTCACGAAACCCTACAACAAATCATTCATACACCCAATAAAAAACAATCTATGAAGAAAGTAGAGTTATTAGGATAAAACCTATAAATCCTAATCATCAAGATTCCCCCTTAGTCGATGCACCATCAAATACCAAAGAATTATAATATAAGCATATCATCATATAATGTTCCATCACCCAAGCATCACCATAATAGAGTATGTAGGCAATAGTTAAGGTTACAACAAAATCAAATGAAAAGAAAAAGTTAACAGTTCACCCTTTATTTGTAGCATACTTTCCTTTATAAAATAATATAATATAATGAATTCCACAAATTCAAAAGAAAACATGGATTGTCTTGGGCCCAAAAATGGGCTCAAATTTGGACTGTTAAAACTATTGGACATGGGTTTGACTTAATAATAAACCATTAAAATCATATTTTAGACCTTAGAATTAAGGTATAAAAAATGGGTTTTAATTTTAACTTTGGTTTAATATAAAATTTAGATGAATCAATAATTAATTTTAGAATAAAATTTAATTTTATTTAAAAATTTACTAATTAATTTTTGTTTTTCATGAATTAAAAAATTAATTTAAATCGAAATAGAATCTAACCCATTAAAAAATCAACTATTCTTTTAGGAATTAGTGTTAGTCAAAAATCAATTTTAACAATTCACTTTCAATAAAGTCAAAGTCCAAACATCCACATTTTGAATAAAACTGTAACGCCCCATACCTGAGACCGTCGCCGGAGTCGAACCGAGGTGTTAACAGACTTAATTCATTACTTAAACAGCTCAAACAATTTATTTTTAAAATTTTCAGTCAAGCTAGCAATCTGCGTCACAGTCGCTTAAAAATTCATATCTCGAGTTCCAAAACTTGAAATCCAATTCCGTAAATTTTCCCTAAAACTAGACTCATATATCTATTTACTAATTTTTTTCTAGAATTTTTGGTCTAGCAAATTAGTACAGTTTATTAGTTAAAGTCTCCCCTGTTTCAGGGTTTGACTGCTCTGACCTCTGTCTATTATGAATCAGATATCTCCCTGTACAGAGTTTCAATGACTATGCCGTTTGTTTCTAATAAAACTAGACTCAATAAGGAATCTGTACATATAAATCATGACTTATAATTATCTTTGAACAATTTATGGTGAATTTCTAAAGTCAGAACAGGGGATCCAGAAATCGCTCTGGACCTGTTTCACAAAAATTTAAACATCTCATAAAATATAACTCATATACCTGTTTTGTTCCATCCATATGAAAATAGACTCATAATTATTCAATTCCATATTTTATTCATCATCTAATTGCATCTCTACTATTTTTAATGATTTTTCAAACTCATATCACTATTGCTGTCTGAATCTATTTTATGGTAAATTTTACCTATTTCATGGTTTCCATGGATTAGCTAGCAATTTAGCATACATAACACCAAATATGATCATGATTAGCCATTCCAATGGCTAATCATTACCAAGCATTGCCATACCACTCAATAACCATATCATAAGACCATATATACAAAATGATTATAATGCTATACATGCCATACTCAAAATATACAAGCCATTATGCCAAGATGGTATACGGATAGTGTGAGTGTGCCTCCGACCGTTCCCGATTTCCGAGCTGGCTTGTCAACACTACAAGGAATGAAAAGGAGGGAGTAAGCATAAATGCTTAGTAAGCTCACATGCAAATAGCAAGTAACACAACTATATACGCAAACATAAAACATCATTTGCATAATCATCACCGAGACATTCATATCACATTTTCATTTATCATCTTACCATATTGTTGTTATATCGAGTTTTCAACCCGAGGGTTAAGTACATACCTGTTCAAAGTATTCATTTCACAACACTTACCAATACGTCCCTTTCATCTCAAGTATTCCTCCATTTGAGTAGAATTTTACCCGTTGAACACATCGGAATATAATTCGGATACATGGAAAGTTTGCACATAAGTGCCACATATGTAGCCAAGCTACCATGTAACCCGCCCATAAGTGAACTCGGACTCAACTCAATGAGCTCGGGCGTTCGCATCCATAAGTGAACTCGGACTCAACTCAACGAGCTCGGATGCCTAGTTACATCTCTCGAATTCGGACTCAACTCAAAGAGTTCGGACATTCGCATCCATAAGTGAACTCGGACTCAACTCAACGAGTTCGGATGCCAAAACATCCTAGTGACATGTCACTTGTATCCTAATCTATTCCTAAGGTTCAAACGGGATTTTTTCCTCGATCTCACATCTTTGCCGTCTTCCACGGAATATCGAAACCGATACTCGGTGATAGTTCATACTCATCAAGTAATTCACATAATTACATATTATTCAACAATAACCACAAAACATAACGTTTCATGATAATAATAAGCATCATATCATATAAACAACATTAAATTCCTTAAAACAACAATTATGTTACTACATTTACACATGAACTTACCTCGTATACGAAAATGACTACTTTTACCATTTCGTCCACAACTTGGTATTTTCCCCATTTTAGCCCGAATTTTAGTTTTCCTTGCTCTATCATTTAAAATATAGTCTAATTAGGACTCACATTATACAAATTGACCCAAAATCATATTTTGGCAAAATTACAGTTTTGCCCCTAAACTTTCACATATTTACACTTTTTCCCCAAAGCTCGTAAATTAAACTTCAGCCTATTTTCTTATGTTTTATGACATGCTGATCATTTTTCCCTTCTATGGTAACATCAAATTCTCACTCTAATATGTACTTATGACTATTAGGTATTTTTACCGATTAAACCCTTTTGCTCGTTTTCACTTAAAACCGAGTAGTACAAGTTGTCTAACATAATTTAAAACCTCATATTCTATCATAAAACACCAAAATACACAAATTTCACCTATGGGTATTTTTCCAAATATGAACCCTAGGTTGAATTATTGCTAGCATAAGCTTAATCGAGCTACCGGGACTCCAAAAACGTAAAAATCATTAAAAATGAGGCTAGAACGGACTTACAATCGAGCTTGGAAGCTTGAAAAACCCTAGCCATGGTTTCTCCTTGCTATATTCGGCCATGGGGTTGAAGATGAGCAAAATTGGCTTTTAATTTTGTATTTTAATTCATTTTACCCCTAAATGACCAAAATGCCCTTACTACTAAACTTTCCAAAAATTCCATCCATGTCCAATTTTTTCCATAGACTTAGAAATTGGTAAAATTGATATTTAAGACCTCCTAATTAATATTTCAAAACAATTTCATACTAGAAACTTCTAGAATGCAAGTTTTACAAATTATTCGATTTAGTCCCTAATTTCAATTTAAGCATTTTACGCATAAAATTTCTTCACGAAATTTTCACACAATCATGCAATCATATCATAGACCTCAAAATAATCATAAAATAATTATTTCTATCTCGGATTTTGTGGTCACGAAACCGCTATTCCAACTAGGCCCAAAATCAGGATTTACAAAAACAATCCGAACAAAATGGGATATCTAGGCATACGAAGGGGCTCAACTCTAATAACAGATAGGATAGGTAGGATTATCCTTATGTACTTATTAAGCCCATTGAGCTCACGCGTTAGTTTTATAAAACGCATAGCTATGGGATTCATCAAGAAGTTTGAAGTTTTAGCTTGAGAGTTTCGCATCACCCTTCAAATTGAGGTTGTAATGTATTTATATCAGTTTTCATTTATATAAGAACCTTGACATGTACATAAAGGATTAGATTGGAATTGTATTTGTAAACTTTGATTTATAACTTGAATCTCTTTTGGTTTCCTTAATGAAGTTTTACTTTGTTTTGTTATTCATTTTGTAACAGCCCGATTTTGGGCCTAGTCGGAACAGTAGTTTTGGAACCACTATTCCGAGGCCAGAGAAAATTATTTTAGTATTATTTTATGTGTTATAATATAATTTTATAAGTGCATGTAAATTTTGGTAAGTTTATTTTAGCGATTTCTAGTCCAATTTCGAAAAAGGACTAAATCGCGTAAAAGGTAAAAGTTGTGTGTTAATGCCTAAATGTGTTAATAGACTAGAGAACTAAAATTGGAGGCATTTAAAGGGCAATTAGACCCTTTTTAAGTGTGTGGCCGGCCAAGGGGAGACCAATTGGTCAAAAAGCCAAAATTTGTGGCTTTTAGGTGTTTTAATTGACTAACTTGTAATAAAATAAGGAAAAAGAAATAAAATGTCATTTCTCTTTCATTTCTTCTTCTTCCTCACGAAAATGGCAGCAAAGAATGGGGGTTTGAGTTTTAAATTTTTAGCCACTTTAAGCCCAAACAAGTAAGTGATCTTTGGTTGTTTCTTGATGATTTTTACATTTTTGGAACCCCTAAAGCATGAGCTTTCATATGAGGGGTCTAATTTGCAAAGTGATGAATAGTCTAGGGTTTTGCCATGAGATTAAATGTGTTGTTTTTTGTGTTTTTATGGAAGATTATGAATCCTAGTTGTCTAATAAACAACTTTTGTGAAAGAAATTGCATGAAAACACCTTAAAAATGGCTAGTTTGCCAAGTAGTAAGATAAGGTGTTAGTGTGTGTAATAATGATTTTTGTGAGTTTCCATAGTTATGAAAATGGTTTATCTAGGTTTAAGGAGTAAATAAATTGAATAAAAATCATTTTTCGAGCCTAGGGGCAATTTGGTAATTTTGGCAAAATAGAGGGGCAAAATTGTAAATTTTGCCAAAGTGTGTCAATGGACTAATTTGATTAGCACATTGTTTTAATAAGTTAAATGTGATGTTTTAGATGTTGAACATCGAGATTTGGACTTAGAACGGAAAGAAATCGATTAAGGGATGATTACGTCCTTTTCACCTTTGTGGTATTGAGGTAAGTTCGTATGGTAACAATAATGCAATATCATGCTTGAATTAAAATTCTTTATTGTTATGGCATTAAGTGTATGACCTAAAATATTAGAATTTTGTATGAATGTAATGCTCAATTTCATTATGATGTGCTTGATATTGTACAAAATGTGGATGTATGCCTCTATTGGAATTGACTTGTGAGGATTCAATGAAAATGTAATGATATGTGTGCTAGTATAAGACCATGTCCGGGACATGACATCGGAACTAACATGAAACCTCGTATAAGACCATATCCAGGATATGGCAACGATATGTGGATCTATGTAAGACCATGTGAGGGACATGGCCTTGGGCATTCTATTCGGCGATAATTTCGAACATCCTTTAGCATCCCGAGTATTCAACGGGTAATGAAATGGATGATGTGATGAAAGCCCTAAGGAGGGCATATTAAAGAAGGTATGATTATATACTTTAATACGAGTTGGTACAGGTATGTACTTGAGTTATGTTACAAGTTGTACAAGTAGGTACACTAAGCTTATGAGTAACTTAGCCTTGACAGATTTGAGTTGCTGCAGTAGTGTAACTTTGAAAATACACTAAAAATAGTGGAAAATGAGTTAGAAGCTGAATAAAATATGAGAATAAATATTATTGAGTCTAGTTTCTTATAAAAGAAACCATGTAAGTAAAAGAATTTCCTATAATGAGATATTCAAAGTTGCATGGGACAGAGTTAGAATGACTTCAAGATCCCCTATTCTGAATTTAGAAAATAATTATAAATTGTAAAAAAATGGTTATGAGTTATGATTTATATGATTAGAATCCTTAATGAGTCTAGTTTCCAGAGAAATAGATGAGAACATTATTTGAGTCCTGTGCTATGAGATAATTGAACTTTAATGCAGAAAGGTCTAAACTGTCAGATAGTGAATCAGGGGTAACTTTGAGGAATAAACTGTACTAATTGGATAAACCAAAAATTCTGGAAAATTTATGATAGAAAGGTACATGAGTCTAGTTTCAATTAAAATTAATGGAACTTAATTTGGAGTTTCGTAGCTCTAGATATAAATAATTTAGTGACTCTTGCTCAGTAAGACAGCTTGTCATGAACTTGAGAATATGTTGTAAACATTGATAAAACATGTAAATGAGCTAATAATTGTTTTCATATGAACTTACTAAGCGTAAAGCTTACCCCCCATTCTTTCCCATGTTCTTTAGGGTTGCCAGGTTTGCTCGGGTTGGAGGGTGGCAGAGATATTATCACACTGTCGAGTTCACGCTATTGGTGTAAGTAAATCCTAGTGTTTCGAGTCTATGGCATGTATAGGGTTTTAACGTTAAGTATGTGATATTATGATTTAGCCAAAGGTGTTGGCTTGTATTGATAAAGTGTTGTAGCCATGTGAATTGGCCTATGTTGGCTAATGATGTTGTGGGCCTAAATGTTTATTCATATATATGTATGATACTATCTCTTGTGATGTGGCTTATAGCATGTATGCCTAGAGATTGAAATGAGATTCATTGATGAGTTAGTAACTGATGCAAGATTAGGTGATTGGTAAATAGTTAATAATGCCTCATGAATGGTTTGTGGAAATGATTATGTATGCTTAGTGATGGACATGAGGTTTGTGATGTAATGATAGTTATGACTAGTATGTGATAATAATGTGAGCAAATCCTATGGTATTTGTTGCATAAGAAAATGACTTGAGCATAACATGTTGTAGATGTTTAAGAGCTCATTTATGCCATGTTGTATGTTATTGGATAAGTATGTGGTCACATGTTGTGAGGGTGACAAATGGCTTGAAAAATAGCCTTGTAATTGTCCACACGGGTAGACAAACGGGTGTGTGTCTAGACCGTGTGTGACATACGATTTGCCCCCATGGGCGTGTTGTCCAACCATGTGTCCCTTGCACCTAAGTTTTTCAAGTTAGTATGCATGGTAGTAGTACACGGGCAATAAACACGGCTATGTGTCTCAGCCGTTTGAAGGACACGGTCATAGGACACGGGCGTGTGCCTTGGTCGTGTGGTTTTGGCAGAATGTCCAGGTTTTTGGACACGGGTTCGGGACACGGGCGTGTCCCTAGCACATGGGCGGGTGCTCTATACCCACACGGGTGTGTGAAGCCTTGATGCAAGAGATTTTTTAAATTTTTCATGAGTTCTCGGTTGGGTCTCGAACCACCCCGGATGTATGTTTTAGGCCTCGTAAGCCTATATATGAGACAGATTGCATGTGAAAAGAAAATTTTTAAATTGATTGAAATTTTATGGCACGGTTTTTGTGTGATTGATTGAGTTTAAGTCAGGTAACACCTTGAACCCTGTCTTGGCATCAGGCATGGGCGAGGGGTGTTACACATTTCAAACATTGTATGTCTTGTATTTTGAGTTTAAATGAGTTTTGACATTGAGATATAATGACTTGAAACCCATTGATATGTTTTGGTAATGTTTGGAATGTTTTAGAGTGTTTTTGGATTGATTTCTAGCTCTAGGGGTTTAGATATTAGGTCTTTGTAATAGCCCGATTTGGGTCTAGTTGGAACAGTAGTTTCGGGACCACCAATCCGAAGTTGGAGAAAGTATTTTATTATTATTTTATACTTATAACATGTTTATTATCGTGCATGAAAATTTTGGTGATTTAATTTTAGCAATTGAGAGCTTAATTGCGAAAAAGGACTAAATCGGATAAAGTACAAAAGTCTTAATTTGATAGCTAAGGGAGTTAAATTTCCATGTATCATAAATTAGGGGTCTTGAAATTGAAATTAGGCCCTAAAATAGTGCTTGGCCAGCCATGAGACAAGGATTTTAACTTAGTCAAATGTTAGGTGAAGTTGGTGACTTGTTTGACAAAAAAGAAAATAAAATAAACATAGGATGATATCATCCCTTTCCCATCTTCTTCTTAACCAAAAATATCAGCCATAGGAGAGTTTTGAAGCTTGAAAATTTTATCCACTTAATCTCTCTATAAGTAAGTGATCTTGATGGTTTTTCTTGATGATTTTAGTACTTTTAGAACCCTTGTAACATGAGCTTTCAAATGAAGGGACTATTTTGCAAAATGGTTGAAAGTATAAGGTTTTACCATGAGTGTGCTCATGTTGTTTTCTAAAATTTTATGTAAGAAAATGAGCTACGGTAGTGTAAGAAACAACTTTTGTGAAGTAGTTTTCATGAAAACCCTAACTAAAGACCATTTTCTATAAGTTGTAAAATAGGTGATAAATGTGTGAAATAATGAGAAGTGTGAGCTACTTCTAGTATAAAAAGTAATCAACTTGGCTTGGTTAGTGAGAAAATGTGATAAAAATCAATTTTCGAACCTATGAGTAAAATGGTCATTTTGTGAAAGTCTAGGGACAAAACGGTCATTTTTCCCAATTATGAATTCTCGAGTGTCTAGAGTAAATTGCTAATGAGATGAATGAATTTCTATCATTTTAGATCAAGAATTACAAAATTCAGGCCTAGACCAGGGAAATGCGAAGCAAGTGGACTAAGCCGAGCTAGTCGTCTATAATTTGTAATCCGAGGTAAGTTGTATGTAAATAATACAATTACATTGTATTAAATGTGTTTAAATTTATATAGCATAAAATTTTTTTGTGGAAACGATTATGTATGATGAATAATGAGATAGTAGAACTCCTGTTCGAACCTTAGTAAATAAATTGGATATTCATGCCATGACACTCGGGTTATTTGTGTGCTAGCGTAAGACATGTCTGAGACATGCATCGGCCATAAGATGAGAGCCAGTGTAAGACCATGTCTGGGACATGGCATCGGCATTGAGATGAAAGCTAGTGTAAGACATGTCTGGGACATGCATCGGCCTCGAGATGTAAGCTAGTGTAAGATATGTCTGGGACATGCATCAGCTACAAGATGAGCCAGTGTAAGACCATGTCTAGGACATGGCATCGGTATTATACCCTATGTTTGAGACTTAGCGAATATCTGATAGCATTTTAAATGGTTCAACGGTAAGAGTTACAATTTCAGTTAAACGAGAAAAGTATAACCATGTTGTGATTGGTACAGATACCTAGTTGAAATCTATGAGATGTGAGCTCAATATATATATGCTATGTGAATTGTATTGATTAGTGATGAGAAAGTTGTGCTTATGCCTACTTTAGTACTATGAGCATAATGATGAATGGTAAAGTTGTTATATTTATTGCATACAACTTACTAAGCTTTATGCTTACCCTATTTCTTTCCATTTTCTTATAGTGTCGCCTAATTAGCTCGTGGATCAATGGTCATCGGAGGTATCAATCACACTATTAATCGAAGCACTTGGTATAGTTAGATCTCTTTATTTTGATTATGGCATGTATAGGACTCTTTGATTTTGTTTTAGTGTCAAATTGTTTTAGGCCAAATGTGTTTGGCTTGCTTTAATATTTGACTCATTTTGTACAAGGCCATGAAAAATAACTAATATTGAAAGTTATTATATGAATGCAAAGTAGTCTTTCATGAATGAGAAATTGTTGGTATGGTTGAATACATGAATTGTATATAGACTTTAGTTATGGTTGTTTGGTGGTGAAATCATGTTAATTTAGACTTTGATATGTTGGTTGTTGTTATGTTGTGTTTCAGGGTGGCAAAAGGCTTGGTAGATAGCCCTATATTGTCCACACGGGTAGACACACGGGCGTGTATCACACACTGCTAGCCTCATGGGCGTGTTGTTCGGCCATGTGTCCCCTGCACGTAAAAATTTCAAGTCAGTATGCATGGTAGTAAACACACGGGTAGTGACACGGCAGTGTGTCTCAACCGTATGGAGGATTCGGCCTCTAGCCACTAGCGTGTGCCTCGGCTGTGTGCCTTAACTTGGATGCTGATGCCAAAAACAGAATGTCAAGGTTTTTAAACACGGGCTAGGACACGGGCATGTCATGGCCGTGTGAGGGATACGGGCCATAAACATGAGCGCGTGTCAAGCAGTGTGAAAAACCCTGTAGGTTCAAATTTAGAATTTACTTCACACGAGTATGGGACACGGGCGCGTCCCTAGGTGCTTAGGCCGTGTGTGCCACACGGGCCATCAGCACAATCATGTTCAAGTCCCACACGGACGTGTTTCCTATGCACATGAGCGTGTGCCCTGTTTCAAGGATTATTTTTCTAAAGTTGATTAAGGACCCGAATTGGTCCTGAATGGGTTTCGATAGACGTTTGAGGCCTTGTGGGCCAATTTTAAGGAATTTTAAACAAGTTTGAAAAATTTTTAAATTTGGTCAAGTCTTGATGATTCGAAAAAGTTATAATGCATGTGCTAAGTGAGGTGACGCCTCGTAACCTGTCCCGGTGTAGGACTCAGGTGTAGGGTGTTATATTTAGTGGTATTAGAGCTATGGTTTAGTCGATTCTAGGACTAACCTAGTGTGAGTACGAGTCTAGCTATACATGCCATAACTGTATATTGATAGTGTGACGACTCCTGATGAGATAAATTGTGTTTTTATTTATATAGTAAATGGATCCTAATGTAGCTACGGCTGATGATATGGAGAGTAACACACCAACTCCTGCTGACGGGATCGCGCCAATACATAGTGGACCCGTGACACTAAGTCAGGGCGGAGGGGCTAGAGAGGCTTACCTCCACATGATAGACGCTTGGTACATGGAGTTTGTTCATGCGAATCCGAACACTTCACCTCCCCCACCTCCTCCGATTCCTCAATATGCCCCTGTAGCTTTGAAAAGAGTGGAAATGGTTAGGAGAGAGAGAGCAACCCCCGGTAAATAAAATACGAAAGCAAGGGGCTGAGGAATTTTGGGCTAAAATTGATGATGACCCAGAAAGAGCAGAGTTCTGGTTGGAAAATACCATTAGGGTATTTGATGAGCTATCGCGTATGCCTGAAGAGTGTGTGAAGTGTGAAGTGTCACTCCTACGAGACTCGGCCTACTAATGGTGGAATATTCTCGTGTTTGTTGTACCGAGAGAGAGGAGAACTTGGGAGTTCTTCCAGAAAGAGTTTCAAAAAAAGTATATCAGTTAAAGGTTTATAGATCAGAAGAGGAAAGAATTTCTAGAATTGAAGCAAGGTCAAATGACAGTAACAGAGTATGAACATGAGTTTGTAAGACTCAGCAAGTACGCCCGAGAGTGCTTATCTACCGAGGCCATAATGTGTAAGAGGTTCGAGGATGGCCTGAATGAAGATATCCGAGTATTTTTCGACATCTTAGAACTAAGGGAATTTGTAGTACTGGTTGAGAGAGCTTGCAGAGCAGAAAAGTTGGTTAAAGAGAAGAGAAAGGCAGCTATTGAGTCTCGTGATTCGAAGAAGAGATAGATAGGGAAGTCACATTAGTCCTCATCTAAGAGATCGAGAGAATTTACTACCCGATCGAATGCTTTAGGGGGATTCTCGAGTAAAAACAAGAACTAGCAATACACGGCATCTAAAGCTCAAACCACTTCCATCGCAAGTATTGGTAGTTCTCGGCCAAATAGGCCGGAGTGTTCACAGTGTGGTAAGCGTCATTTCGGGGAGCGCTGAAGGAATGAAAGAGGTTGCTTCAAATGTGGATCTTTGGACCACTTCATCCGAGACAGCCCTGAATTAAATGAGAAAGAGAAAAAGCAAGACGTGAGGACGACTAGTGCTCCTACGAGGGGTAGGCCACAGAAGAACCTGGGCAGCGGGGCTAGCAGTAGAGGTGCCCCTAGAGATTCAGCTATAAGGTCCAAGGGCCATGCGCCCGCAAGGACTTATGCCATTCGCGCTTGCGAAGAGGCATCTTCACCAGATGTGATTACGGGTACTTTTTCTCTTCACAATATTTCTATTATTGCTTTAATTGATTCGGGGTCTATTCATTCCTATGTATGCATGAAATTAGTATCCAGTATACATATGTCTGTTGAGTCTATCGAATTTGTGATAAAAGTGTCAAACTCGTTAGGCAGGCATGTGATAGTTGATAAAATGTATAGAGGTTGTTCTTTGATGATTAGAGATTATTGTTTTCCAGCTAACCTCATGCTACTACCGTTTGATGAATTTGATCTGATTCTTGGCATGGATTGGTTGACTACTTATGATGTGATAGTGAATTGTGGTAGCAAGTTCATTGAAATGAAATGTGAGAATGGGGATATTATTTGGGTTGAATCAGGTGAACCAGATAACCCACCAGTACTGATCTCGTCTTTGACTGTCGAGAAATATTTGAGAAAAGGGTATGAGTCCTACCTAACATTTGTGTTGAACACCAAGAAGTCTGAAGTGAAAATTGAGAAAGTGCCTGTGGTATGCAAGTACCCGGATGTATTTCCAGAAGAGTTGCCTAGATTGCCTCCAACCAGAGAAGTTGAGTTTGGTATCGAATTAGTCCTCGGTACGGCACCCATCTTGATTGCTCCATACAGGATGGCTCCTACGGAGTTAAAGGAGTTGAAAGTTAAACTACAAGAGTTAACTGACAAGGGTTTGCAAGATCGAGTTTTTCTTCGTGTGGTGCCCCAATGCTATTTGTGAAGAAAAAAGATGGGTCGATGAGATTGTGCATAGACTACCGACAGCTCAACAAGGTAACTGTGTAGAACAAATATCCCTTGCCAAGGATCAACGATTTGTTCGATTAGTTGAAGGGCGCCACTATGTTTTCTAAGATCGACCTAAGGTCTGGATACTACCAGCTAAGGGTTAAAGAGCAAGATGTACCGAAAACCGCATTTAGGATGAGGTATGGACACTATGAGTTTCTTGTTATGCCTTTCGGTTTAACAAATGCCCCTGCAGTGTTTATGGATTTGGTGAACCGTATTTTTTGGCCGTATTTAGATAAGTTCATGATGGTCTTTATTGACGACATACTGATTTACTCATGGGATGAGAGTGAGCACGCGGAGCATTTGAGAACGGTTCTACAAACCTTGAGAGATAAGCAGTTAAACGCCAAGTTTAGTAAGAGTGAATTTTGGCTATGAGAGGTCAGATTCTTGGGACACATTGTGTCGGGTGACGGGATCAGAGTTTTCCCGAGTAAGATCTCGGCTATCGTTGAGTGGAAACCGCTGAGTAATGTGACAGAGGTTCGAAGCTTTCTGGGCTTGGTTGGATACTACAGAAGATTTTTAAATGGGTTATCGATAATAGCTACTCCGATGATAAGGTTGTTACAAAAGGATGTCAAGTTTGAATGGTTAGAGAGGTGCCAACAAAGTTTCGAGAAACTAAAGGCTTTATTGAATGGTTTAGGGTACGTGCTCATATAAAAAGGCAATGTGATAACTTATGCCTTGAGACAGCTAAAGCCACACGAGAAGAAATACCCGACCCACAATTTGGAGCTAGCAACTATCGTGTTCGCATTAAAAATTTGGAGACACCATTTGTATGGTGAAAGATGCTGAGTGTTCACCGGCCATAAAAGCTTCAAGTATTTGATGACTCAAAAAGAGTTGAATCTACGGCAACGAAAGTGGCTATAGCTATAAAGGATTATGAGTTGATTATTGACTACCATCTGGGAAAGGCGAACATGGTCACCGATGCATTGAGTAGAAAATCCTTTTTTTCTTTGAGAGCAATGAATGCCCAATTGGCTTTGTCGGAGGATGGTTCAGTTTTAGCAAAGTTAAAGGCTAGACTGACATTGTTTCAAGAGATTTGTGAGGCTCAGAAAGGTGATAAGGACTTGCAAGTTAAAATGGCTCAGTGGGAGACGAGAAATGAATTAGATTTAGTATTGGTACTGATGGTTGTATGATGTACTGAGACAAAATTTGTGTACCCAAGGATAATGTGCTCATTCAGAAGATTTTACGAGAGGCACATAGTGGTTGTTTGTCTATCCACCCAAGTAGTGTGAAAATGTACAATGACTTGAAGAAACTGTACTGGTGGTCGGGGATGAAAAGAAACATTTCTGAGTTTGTTTCAAAGTGTCTAATTTGTTAGCAAGTGAAAGCTGAACACCAAATATCTTCTGGTTTACTTTAGCCTGTCATGGTCCCTGAGTGGAAGTGGGATTGGATTACTATGGACTTTGTGACGGGTTTACTGGTAACCCCGATGAAGAAAGATGCCGTGTGATGAAGTCGGCTCACTTTATGCCTATACATACAGACTTCTTACTCAATACGCTAGCTGACTTGTACATTTCCGAAATTGTAAGACTTCATAGAGTGCCCTTGTCGATTATTTCAGATAGAGACCCAAGGTTTACCTTGAGGTTTTGAAGAAATTACAAGAGGCTTTGGGAACAAAGTTGAACTTTAGCACAACTTTTCACCCCCAAACCGACGGATAATCGGAGAGAGTAATTCAGATCTTAGAAGATATGTTGCGGTGTTGTATTCTCGAGTTCCAAGGCAGTTGGGAAAAGTGTTTATCGCTGGTGGAATTCGCCTATAACAATAGTTATCAGTCAAGTTTGAAAATGGCGCCCTATGAGGCTTTGTGTGGGCGTAAGTGCAGAACACCTTTATATTGGACCAAACTGAGAGAGAATCAGATTCACGGGGTCGACTTAGTTAGAAAAACTGAAGAAAAGGTTAAAGTGATTTGTGATTGTATAAAGGCCGCATTGGATAGACAGAAATCCTACGTGGATTTGAAACAGAAAGAGATCGAGTTTCAAGTCGGAGATAAAGTGTTTTTGAAGGTATCCCCGTGGAAGAAGGTTCTCCGATTTGGAAGGAAAGGTAAATTAAGTCCACAATTTATCGGACCTTATGAGGTGACTGAGAGAATTGGACCGGTAGCATACTGATTGGCTTTACCCTCAGAACTGGAAAAGATTCACGACGTGTTTCATGTGTCCATGTTACGTCAATATAGATGGATCCTTCGCATGTTATTGCGCCAACTGAGGTTGAGATTCAGCTGGAGATGACTTATGGAGAAGAGCCGGTTAAGATTTTGGCTCGAGAGGTTAAACAATTGAGAAATAAAAGTATAGCACTTGTTAAAGTATTATGGCATAGACTTGGAGTTGAAGAAGCCACATGGGAACTCGAGGAGACCATGAAAGACCAATACCCGAATCTATTCATCGGTAAGATTTTCGGGGACGAAAATCCCTAACGGGGAGAATTGTAACAGCCCGATTTTTGGTATAGTTGGAACAATGATTTTGGGACCACCAATCCGAAGTCAGAGAAAGTATTTTATTATTATTTTAGACTTATAACATGTTTATTATCGTGCATGAAAAATTGGGTGAATTAATTTTAGTAATTGAGAGCTTAATTGTGAAAAAGGACACTAAATCGCATAAAGTCCAAAAGTCTTAATTTGATAGCTAAAGGAGTTAAATTGCCATGTATCATAAATTGGGGGTCTTTAAAGTGAAATTAGGCCCTAAAATAGTGCTTGGCCGACCATGAGACAAGGATTTTAACTTAGTCAAATGTTAGGTGAAGTTGGTGACTTATTTGAAAAAAAGAAAATAAAATAAACATAGGATGATATCATCCCTTTCCTATCTTCTTCTTGACCAAAAATATCAGCCATAGGAGGGTTTTGAAGCTTGAAAATTTCAGCCACTTAATCTCTCTATAAGTAAGTGATCTTGATGGTTTTTCTTGATGATTTTAGTACTTTTAGAACACTTGTAACATGAGCTTTCAAATGAAGGGACTATTTTGCAAAATGGTTGTGTAACACCCCGAACCCGAGACCGTCACCGGAGTCGAACACGAGGTGTTAACAAACTTTAAAAATTTTCCAGACACTGCCAATCTGCATAATAGTCGCTTTAAAAATCAAATCTTGAGTTCAAAAACTCGGAATCCAGTTCCGTAAATTTTTCCTGAAACTAGACTCATATGTCCATCTACATATTTTTTCTAGAATTTTTGGTCAGGCCAATTAGTACAGTTTATTAGTCAAAGTCTCCCATGTTACAGGGATCGACTACCCTGATCTTTGCGCATTACGACTTGGATATCTCCCTGTACAGGGCTTCAATACTGATACCATTTGTTTCTATAGAAAATAGACTCAGATAGGAATCTATACATATATGGCTTGACTCCTAATTGTCTCTGGTTAATTTATAATGAATTTCCAAAGTCGGAACAGGAAATCCAGAAACCGTTCTGGCCCTGTCTCACAAGAACCTGAATATCTCCTAACATACTGTCCGTATGATTATTTCGTTACTTTCCTATGAAAATATATTCATCAAGGTTCGTTTACATAATTTATTCACTATTTAATTCCATTCCTACTATTTTTAGTGAATTTCCAAATCTACATCACTGCTGCTGTCAGCATCTGCCTTTAAGGTAGACTTTACCTATTTCATAGTTTCCATGATTCAACTAGCCCTTTTTGCATAAGTAGCACAATTTATGATAGTGATTAACCATTCCCATGGCCAATCCTTGTCAAGCCTATCCACACCTCTCAATAACCATATCCATACCAAATGATTATAACATTACACTCAAACATATATAAGCCATTTTCGCATGGCTATCCAAAATTATACAAGTCCAAAGGGTCCATGACCCACAACAAACGGGTAGTCCTATACATGCCATTTCAAAGTTCAACCAAAATTGTACCAAAAAGGGGGGGCTTTGATAGTGTGGGCGACTTCGACTTCAAAATCCCGAGTCCGATAGCTGGAGAACCAAAATCTATAAAATAGAGGATCAAAGAAACGGAGTAAGCAATTTATGCTTAGTAAGTTTTGAGCAAGGAATTCCAGCACAGCAAAAGTATAGCATTCATATAGCTAAACGAATAATTTCATATGCACAAATTTTCAATATCATACTTGCTTCACATTACCAACCCTTATGTACATACAAAAAAGATCAACTTAGCCAAAGGCCGGTAGCTCGTTTATCAACTGAGCGAATACTTATTTGTAAGGGCTCAACTAAATTCAAGCACATACGAAACATACCTCAATGTTGGGATGTTTCTAGAGTATTTACTGAAATTTTTACAGCAAGATCATTCATTCCCAAATCACGTACCTTCGGAATTTAACCGGATATAGCTACTCGTTCAAATGCCTTCGGGACATAGCCCGGTTATAGTAACTCGCACAATTGCCTTCGGGACTTAACCCGGATTTAGTAACTCGTACAAATGCCTTCGGGCTTAGCTCGGAATTAGTATCTCGCACAAATGCCTTCGGATCTTAGTTCGGATATGGTCACTTAGCACAAAGCCTTCGGGACTTAGCCCGGACATCATTCAAATAACCATGCACATTTAACAATAAATCATGGCACATTCGTATTTCGTTTTCGTTAGTAAAACTCAAACACAAGACATTTATCATTCTTGCAATTTCGGCTCAATAGCCACACAAAGAGCATAATTTTGGTTTGCTTAAAACATGATCTAATCAAATCATAATTTAAGCTCTTTTACTCAAGAACTTACCTCGGGTGTTGTCGAACGATTCCTATAGCTATTCGACCACTTTTTCCTTCCCGTTATCGGATTTAGTTCCCCTTTGCTCTTGAGCTTAATTAAACAAATAAATTGATTTAATCATTTGAGCATCGGAAAGAGGAACACAAGGCACTTAGCCCATTTTTATACATTAAACATTAAAGTCACATATGTACGGAATCATGAATCAAACTCAACATTTTAGCTAATTTTCCCCTTGGCCGAATTTTCTAAGCCAAGACAAAAGCATCAATATGCTTGCCTCTAACCGAATACATGCAACACCAATCTCCTTCCTATGGCCGAATATGCATGTCTATGTTGGGGCCGATTTCAACACTTAATACATTCTACAAGTATGGTCACTTGTATTGACTAAACACCCTTTTGTTTCAAGTTCAAAACTTGGCTAATACACACATATATACACTAGTAAAGCATCCTCTACCTTTCCATCAATTTAACACATGCATTACTCATTAATATACAAAAATTATATTCGGCCTTAGCACACAACTTGCTAGCCGATTCTTCTCCATCTAGCAACCAATGGACATATGTGCTCACTCAAAAATGCTAAAAGAAGATTCAAGAATCATCAATCCACCATCACATGCATCATTAACAAGCTTCATATTTAGCATGCAATGGCATTAACACAAAATCTACCTTGGCCGAATATCATCCCCATGACATAGCAAAGATTTGAACCATGGGATAATTAGAACTCAAGCTAGCAACTAGAAACATGCATGAATCTCATGGCACAACCTCAAACATACCTTGATCTAGATACAAGTATGGCCAAACCTCCTCCTAATCCTCTTCCAAACCAAACATGAAGCAAGAACTCCTTCCTCCTTCCTTTGAATTTTCGGCCAAATGAAGATGAAAAAGGATGAACAAAATTTTCTCTTTTCTTTTCTTTAACTCACGGCAAAAGGGGGGGAAACAACTACACACTTTTTTTTTTGTTTTCATCATATTCCCTTTCATTATTTTATGCCCATGCTCCTTATTTTATTTTTTTTCCACCCATGATGCACCAACACAACATGTCTATGACATGTCTTGCCCATCATACTTGGTCTACCATGCTTGTCATGGCCGGCCACTACTAGTTAGGGGGGAATTTGACATGCAAGTCCCCCCTTTTTATTTCATGCTCTAATAGGTCCTTATGCTTCGACCTATCACATTTCAAAAATGTCGCACATAAGTCCTATTGACTAAATTCACATGCAATCGACTAAATCGAAGCTTGAAATTTTCACACATTCATAATTACATATTCTAGACAATAAATATCACATTCAAACATTTCGGTGACTCGATTTAGCGGTCCCGAAACCACTTCCCGACTAGGGTCAATTTTGGGCTGTCACAGGTTGAAAGTCTAGGGCTTTAACATGGGTGTGCTCATGTTGTTTTCTAAAATTTTATGTAAGAAAATGAGCTACGGTAGTGTAAGAAACAACTTTTGTGAAGTAGTTTTCATGAAAACACTAACTAAGGACCATTTTGCATAAGTTGTAAAATAGGTGATAAATGTGTGAAATAATGAGAATTGTAGGCTAGTTCTAGTATAAAAATTAACCAGCTAGGCTTGGTTAGTGAGAAAATATGATAAAAATTGATTTTCGAACCTACGGGTAAAATGGTCATTTTGTGAAAGTCTAGGGGCAAAATAGTCATTTTGCCCCATTATGAATTCTCGAGTGTCTAGAGTAAATTACTGATGAGATGGATGAATTTTTATCATTTTAGATCAAGAATTACAAAATTCGGGCCTAGACTAGGAAAAAGAAAATCAAGTGGACTAAGCCGAGCTAGTCGTCTATAGTTTGTAATCCGAGGTAAGTTGTATGTAAATAATACAATTACATTGTATTACATGTGTTTAAATTGATATAGCACAAATTGCTTGTTTGTGGAAACGATTATGTATGATGAATAATGAGATAGTAGAACTCCCGTTCAAACCTTAGGAAATAAATTGGATATTCATGCCATGACACTCGGGTATTTGTGTGCTAGCGTAAGAAATGTCTGAGACATACATCGGCCACACTATGAGAGCCAATGTAAGACCATGTCTGGGGCATGGCATCTGCATTGAGACGAGAGCTAGTGTATGACATGTCTGGGACATGTATCGGCCTCGAGATGTAAGCTAGTCTAAGACATGTCTGGGACATGCATCAGCTACAATATGAGCCAGTGTAAGACCATGTCTGGGACATGGCATCGGTATTATACCCTATGTTTGAGGCTTAGTGAATATCCGATAGCATTTTAAATGGTTCAATGGTGAGAGTTACAATTTCAGTTAAACGAGGAAAGTATAACCATGTTGTGAGCGGTACAGGTACCTAGTTGAAATGTATGAGACGTGAGCCCAATATATATATGCTATGTGAATTGTATTGGTTAGTGACGTAAGTTGTGCTTATGCCTACTTTAGTACTATGAGCATGATGATGAATGGTAAAGTTGTTGTTATATTTATTGCATGCAACTTACTAAGCTTTATGCTTACCCTATTTCTTTCCATTTTCTTATAGTGCCGCCTAATTAGCTCGTGGATCAACAGTCGTCGGAAGTATCGATCACACTATCAACCGAAGCACTTGGTATAGTTAGATCTCTTTAATTTGATAAAGGCATGTATATGACTCTTTGATTTTGTTTTAGTGTCACATTGTTTTGGGCTTTTGACTCATTTTGTATAAGGCCATGAAAAAGGGCTAATATTGAAAGTTATTATTTGAATGCAAAGTAGTCTTTCATGAATGAGAAATTGTTGGTATGGTTGAATACATGGATTTTATATAGACTTTAGTTATGGTTGTTTGGTGGTGAAATCATATTAATTTAGACTTTGATATGTTGGTTGTTGTTATGTTGGCAAAGGGCTTGGTAGATAGCCCTATATTGTCTACACAGGTAGACACAAGGACGTGTGTCTAGGCCGTGTGTGACACACGGTCAGCCCTATGGGCATGTTGTCCAGCCGTGTGTCCCCTAGACATAAAAATTCCAAGTGAGTATGCATGGTAGTAAACACACGGGAAGAGACACGGCCGTTTTCTCAGCCGTGTGTAGGACACTGCCTCTGGCCATGGGCGTGTGCCTTAAATTGGATGCTAACGTTAGAAAGTAGAATGTCAAGGTTTTTAGACACGGACTAGGACACGGGCGTGTCATGGCTGTGTGAGGGACACGGGCCATAGACACGGTCGTGTGTCAGGTCGTGTGAAAACCCATATAGGTTCAAATTTAGAATTTAATTCACACAGATATAGGCCACGATCGTGTCCCTAGGTGCTTACGCCGTGTGTGCCACACGGGCCATTAGCACTGCCATGTTCAAGTCCCATACGGGCGTGTTGCCTATCCACAAGGGTGTGTGCCCTGTTTCAAGGATTATTTTTCTAAAGTTGGTTAAGGACCCGAACTGGTCACGAATGGTTTTCGATGGACGTTTAAGGACTTGTGGGCCTATGTTAAGGAATTTTAAACAAGTTTGAAAAAGTTTTAAATTTGGTCAAGTCTTGATGATTCAAAAAAGTTAGAATGCATGTGCTAAGTGAGGTGACTCCTCGTAACCCATCCCGGTGTAGGACTCGAGTGTGGGGTGTTATAGTTTTGGTCTAGTTGTTTTGGAATAATTGAGCTAAAAAGCTTAAATGAGCATTCTACAGGAGTTGTATTACATCTTTCTAGAGGTAATGATACAACTACCCTAGACCTAGGCCACTACACTCTTTTAGCCTAATTTGGCTTCTAGAGGCTCATTTTGGGTCCTAAACAACCCAGATGGCTTCGAACCTTTTATAAATGGTTTTAAATTATTTTTTTAACTCCCCAATATATATCAATCTTGATTCATTGTGTTAAGCTCGATAATGCCAAGAAGGGGTGAATTGGTGTTTTAAAAACTTCAAAAAATATGGCAAACAAGATAGACACAAGTATTTATAGTGGTTCGATCCCAATTGCCTACCTCCACTACTTTCGCTTACTAGAAATAAGGCTTTCCCAAATTCACTATATTTGAACCTTTCAACGGCAATGTTTAACCTTTACAAAACACAATCTTTTCACTATGCAAGATAAAGCCATTTCCCAAAGGTTTTTGGGTTGCAATCCTTTACAAAGATGGGAAATAAGAATAAGGATTAAAGGCTCCTATTAAAGGAAGATATTACAATGATATAGCTCACTCAATGAAAATATAACACTTGAAAAGAATAAAAGAGATGATTGCTCAAGTGTTTGTTTGTTGAACAAAGAGAATATTAATGAAAAGATTGGATTTTTGGGTAATTGGCTTTGCAAACTTGTTTCTTTTCTTCAATGTGGAGATATTGACCTTTATTTATGCCTTCTAACAACCTTGGGGACATTGGGAGCCAATTAAAGTCGTTGTTGTAGTTAATTCGAGCATTAATCTTAAACTGCAAACCACTTGTTTCACTACAAGTGGGCTTGTGCCAGTAGAAGTCCACTTGTATTGGTGAAAATATAAGGGTTTCAAGGGTTTAGACTTGTACCTATAGTTATATCGATAGAAGGTGCAAGGAAACCTAAAAATTGCTCACTAACTTACTTGTATCGATAGAAGTTCGATGACTTACTTTTACTAGTAGACTCCTCAAAAGTATTGATACAACTGTGATGTTTTGGTAGAAGGGCCCTCAATCATCGATAGAAGTCAGAAAGAATTCTTTGGGTACTCTCTGAGTTGGTTTTACCAATACTTCTATACACTTGTATCAGTAGAAGTGTTTCAGAGTTGTAAAATTTATTTTGAATCGTTTTTTTCAAAGGCATTTTACAATTTTGAGTTTCTAAACATTTTGAAAATAATTTTGAGGGTTTATATAAATTAATTGCAAATTTGACTAAGTGAGAATTTAAAGTTAAAGTTTGTTATATCAAAACATTTGAAGTTAATATCTTTTTAAAAATTTATTCAATGAAGACATTTTATAAAAATCTTGAATTCCTATTCAACTTTAATAATGAAAATATTTTGAGAATTAGTTGATAAAGAATCATTTTATGTTTTAAACCATATAGCTTGTACAAAGATATTTTCACTTCCAAATTTTACTTTTCTTCTCCCCTTTTCGTAATATAAAAAAAAACATACATTTAAAAAACTAAGGGAGAACAAAAAAATGAAAACAATAAATAGAAGATAAGAAAAGGATACAAAGTAAAATAAAATAAAGCATATATGCACATGAAAAGTAGAAAGACACGAAGTAGAAACACGAGATAATTAATAAAATAAAAACCAAAGCATATTAGCAAATAAAAGGCATCCAAAGTATCATGAGTCAAACATTAAAAACATAGAAAATATGATCTAAAGTATAAATAAAAGAAAGCAAAAGCAATTTAAGTAGCGAAAATCCCAACCAAACCAATAAGACAGTTTTAAGCCAACAAAACAAACTAGGCATCGAGAGGCGGAAGGAATCGAGAGGCAAGATCTGAGATGTGCTCATTCAAAAGATTGTACCGACCTAATACATGGGCTGTTAATGTATCAAGATTCAAAGGCAACCCATGTATCACATCAAGAAGAGTGAGGGTACAAGGGGACAGAGAAGGTGTCAAAGTGAGTATATCCGCTTGTTGAGGAGCATATTCTAGTGGCCTCCTTTGCCTTGATGACTAGTGGTGGCTTGTTGAGGTTGATGAGCACGCTCGGGATTGCAAATCCATTCACCATCACGTTTGATCCAACCAAAACTATAAGCAATCAACATATCAAGATAGGAAGTTATGGCTCGGCCTGGATCAACATTAACATTTAACTTAAGGGCTTAGAAGATATGAGAGAGGAATATGCCATACCTAATAGTTTTGTTTCTAGATATCGAAAGACGGACAATCTCAACAATGTTAAGGAAAATGATTTAGGTGAGGTTAAGGCAATGGTTTGTACGAAAGCTATGTCACATCCAAAATCTGAATTTTGAAATCTAGAATGCTTGTTGGTAGGGCCACTATCCAAGTAAAAATAAGATGGAGGATCCTATCTTGCAAGTTGAGCTCACCTACATAGTTGTTAGGGTAATAAGGTCGTAAGGGAATAAACCATGGTTGCTACCATCACCCTTTTTTGAATGGAGAGATGTCTCGCAAGGGAAGAAATAAACACCTCAACTTCTTCATCCATGACAAAAGAAGTGATGAAAATGAAGATTCAACCATTGAAACCATAGATAGATTTGGTATTGGAGTAAAAAGCCCTAACGAGGTTTTCATAGAAAACACCCCTAATTTGTAGACAAGGTAACCAACCTCCATCATGAAGTTGATTGAGGTTCTTAAACTCGAGTTGATTTGAGACAAATCTAAGGTTTAATGGAAGGGATATTTGAACATTTTGGGTGGAAAAGTATGTATTGAATTTTTCTAGGATTGTACTAGAGGATTCACCCCTAGCACACTTCTTAGCAGGACTTTTAGTAAAGCTACAGGGAGTCATGATTAGACAAAGGGTAAACTAAGGGTAAATGAGACGAATAAAAAATAGGTGCCTATAAAAATAGAGCATATACAAGCAATTTTTATCCCCAAAAGCAGCAATTTTGATGCAAAAGTGATGATTTTAGAAACTATACAATGGCATTAAAGCGATGTAGAGAGATAGGGAAAACCAGAATATGTATATATATAATTGAATTGTATATACAATAATATACTTAAGTAGTTTGCGAAAGAATTATATATATACATAAAAAGTGTTGCAATAGAGATGTATACACAAATATATAACTAAATAGATATAAATATATATAAACTAAACAATATATATGTCTATGAAAAAATATATGTGCATATTTACATAAATTATACTTTCACTATGTATATAAACCTATCATTATATATAACTGTAAAGATAGAATATAAATATATTTATACAAATAAATAATAAGTAAAAACTAACTATATATGGGTTAAAATATGTAGTGATATATAATAGTAAAAATAAAATTTATATAACAATATAAGCTTATTTTCTCGCTTTGTTTCTTTTTTAATGAAAATCAAAATCAACATACAAAGATGAAAATTTTAGTGCTAGATGGTCAAAATTTTAAAAAATATTCACTAAAAACTAACTTATGATTTAAGGAAGGAATGAAAAAAAATGAAAATGAAAAGTTAGGATTTAGCTTTGAATCTTGGAGAAAAATGAGAGAAAAAGGTGTATTTTTTATTATGGAAAATCTGTTGAAAGTGATGGAGAGCACGTGGGAGACAAGAATCTTGAAGAAATTTTGAGTAAAAAAAAAATTATGCGGTAGAGAAGGTTGGAATCGAGCGGTGAAGAGGTGAAAACAAAGGGAAATATTTTGATTGGTTTGGAGTGTTATGCAGAAAAGTAAAATGCTGTTGGGGTATAGATATGCCCGCAACTATTGATACTTGGGCACTTGTATCGACACAAATGCCTAACTATTGGTAGAAGTCTCTTTCTACCGATACCATAAGAAATAACCCAAAAAACCAATTTGGCAAACTTCTACGGAAACTTCTACTACTTATACCAAAATAAGTTTACATAAAATGCCAAAAATCAGTCAAAAAGCATAAAAAATAAGAAAATTTTGTTCTTATTTTTTATTTTTTTATGCTTTGGACAATTTAAAACATGATTAGGAAATTATGGATTTTCAAAACAAGGAGATCGTTCTACATAAACCTCCTCGAAAGGAAAATTTCTTTTTTTCTTCACTTGGACAACAAAAATGAAGAAGGATGATAATTCTCATCTCTCTCCCACTCAATTACTATATATACTAAGTTTAAGATTATAATTAAATGCTTAATTAACTTATGTTTTAACCTTTAAAACATGTTTAATATATAATATTTCTTAACAAAACTAGGCGGATGTTGTTATCATTATCACCACTATTATATAATAACAATGGTTTAATAACTATTTAGGTCCTTTACATATTTGCTAATCGGATCCTTATGCACTTTTTAAATTAAAATTTAATAGCGGTTGAACTTTTACAATTTAGTCTATGTACTATAATTAATGCTTTTTGGATTTAATTACTTAACTTTTCCTTAATATATTTTTATACTAACTACGTAAACCCTTCTGCTCATATTTTCAATGACTCGATTTACGAAATTGAGTTTCATAAATCCTTCTAAAACTAGGTCATTACAAACATAATTACAAGTAATGTGATTATCTTTAACATATGATAGCTCTCTTGTGTGGCTAGTTTCCTTCTCAACTTGAGTTGGTTCTTGTAGATCATCAATTTTGAGTTCTTGAACCATCTCATCTAATGTTTTTTCTTCATGTGATGCTTTGTTAGGATGAACTTGATAAATTTTTACATCATCAAGATCAATAGAATCCTTTTTTCAATGAGAGTTAGATTCATAAAAAAATCACATCTATAGACTCTTCTAGTACAAGGGTTCTCTTATTGAAAATTTTATAAGCTTTAGAATTTGGGCAATATACAAGAAAAATTCCTTCGCTGCTGTTGGCATTAAATTTTCCTAAATTTTATTTTTCGTTGTTTAAAACAAAACATTTGCAACCAAAAGGATGAAAATAGCTAATGTTCGACTTTCTTCCTTTGAAAAGTTCATAAGAAGTTTTCTTTAAAATAAGCCTAACCATAGATCTATAATAATATAACAATAAGTGTTTATGGTTTCCGCCTAAAAATATCTTGGTAAGTTGTTTTCTCATAATATAGCCCTAGCCATTTCCTCTAGAGTCCTATTCTTCGTCTCAACAACTCCTTTACAAAATTTATGGCTAATACCATGTTCATTACAAAATTTGTCAAAACCAAGATTTTTAAATTCTTTTTCCATGGTCACTTCTTACACTTGAAATTGAATATTTGATCTGTCACAATTTGTTATGGAAAATTAGAGTCTTTTCGACACTTAACAAGCTTGTTTCTTAGTTCTTTTATTTGTTTTTATTACATTTTCAATATTTAGTAGTTTATGTTTAATTTCAGTAAAATAAGCATTTTTACGCAATTTTTAGTATTTTGACGACCCGTTAAGCTACCTTAGGCCTTGGGTATGACTAATGGGTTATTTGAGTATGTAGGGCATCAATTTAGGCTTAAGTATGAAAGGAACAATGACCGTGTCGTGACATCAGCATTCAACATTATGACACTGAACTTCGAAGCATCAAGGCTGAAAATAGGATTGATGTCATGATGTAAGCATGAAAAAGTGATGACTTTAGCAGTCGTATGAGTAGAATTTTAAAATTGCAATTTATTTATTAAATTAAGGGTATTTTAGGAATAAATTACCCTAATATTGCCCTAGGTTTTACCTATATATACACTCTTATAGTCTCATTAGGTGGTTGTGTAATACCGCATACTCAGCCCAGTAGTTGAACCCGAGCTATGGAACCCCACATTAGCCACCTGTTTTGTAACACTCCTAACCCGGATCCATCGCCGGAATAGGGTTACGAAACATTACCGAACTTATTTGATAAATAATTATACATTTCACATACATTTTCTATTTCTAAACAAATATCATTCATAATCAATGACATTGTCCCTAATACGAACATACGAGGCCCAAATCATGCATTAGGAGTAGTTCGAGACTAAACCGATAACTTAGAATTTTTTTGGAACACTTAGAAAATTTTATAAAATACAAGGACACACGCCCGTGTGACCTGACCGTGTGTCTCACATGGCCAAAGACATGCCCATGTCACAGGCCATATGGACATTCGAAATGGGATCACATGGCCGTTTCTCAGCCTGTGTTCTACCCTCTGTAACTCTCTGGCTTGGGTCACACAGCTAACACACGGGCCAGTGTGCCCTTCGAAATGGCCTCACATGCCCGTGTGCCAAGCCGTGCCCTGTGTAACTCTCTGACTTGGGTCACACGGCCAACACACAGGCTAGTGTGCCCTTTGAAATGGCCTCACATGCCCATGTGCCAGGCCGTGCCAAACCTGTAGGGTATATTGACTTATGCCACACGACCAAGTCACATGCCAGTGTGCTGGGCGGTGTGGAGCATGCTAACTTGATTTCTAATTAAACACCAGGGGACACATGGTCGTGTCACCTAATCGTGTGTCACACACAGTTGAGACACACGCCAGTGTCTCTGCTCGTGTAGACAAAAATAGGCTATTTACCAAGCCATCTTTCTCACCGAAATTTCATTCACCTACACAAAACCAAAAGGTATATAACATGGCATAAATAGGCATTCAAAACAATCTCAACCAGGCCTAATTCATGCTAATTCCATACCATCAACCATATGACACACAAGTATCACAATAAGCCATTCATTTCATACCAATTCCACATTCTCAAAACACCTAAATGGTCACATTCAACTATGCACTTTTCTACCTAAAGCCACAGGCATACCAATCTCAAATTTCAACTATTTGATATCCATAATGTGACAACCCAAATTAGACCCTGGTCGGAATGTGGTTTCGAGACCACATTACCGAGCCAAAAATTTATTTTCGTGTTTTAATTGCATAAATTGTTGTGTGACAGTGAATGTATGAGAAATTAAATGCTTAATATTAGCATTAGGATTGTGAATTCATTCAAAAAGGACCTAGTTGACGAAGTTAGGAAAGATGATAGATGAATTATAAGGATTAATTAATAATAGGTTGAGGAAGCATGGCTTTGCATGTCAATTTGCCCATAAAATTCATGGTGGCCGGCCAAGGAGTGATAATGCTCCACTCATTCTAATTTAATATGTTTCTTTGGTGAACAAATGATGGGGATAATAATAGAAAAGGGATCAAAAAAAATGGGTGTCATACTTGCCATCTCCTAGCCGAAAAACCAAGAAAAAGAAGGGGAGAAAAGAACTTGGAAGGAATTCGGCCATTGCTTGTGCCTAGGGAGAGTGTTTGATGTTGTGGCATGAAAAATGAGGGAGTTTGAATGCTTAATAAGGAGGGAAGAAGGAGTGTTCATATTTTTTTTCTTTTGCAATTGTTCTAACTAGAGGAAGAAGAGGAAGCAAGATTCGGCCAAGGTGGTCCTTTAGACCAAGGTATGTTCAATGATATTTTTGGAAGCTTACCCTACCTTTGGGGTGATGAGTCTAGATTCTATCTATTCCATGGTTGGATTTGGGGTTGTTGGAGAGTTAGGATTCGGCTAAGGAGTTTAAAAATAAAAGCTAGTTGATACCTTGATGCTATTAGCATGCTAGTTATATGGATGTGTTAAGTTGCTTGTTATGTTAGCATGAAAGTTGAAAATTGTTAAGCTATTTTGTTGGAGGTGCCGAACTTAGGACTAGGAAGAGAATGAGTATTCGGCTAACATAGTGGAAAGGTGGTGTTGCCGATTGCTAGATTTAGACTAGGGGAGTGGCTATAATGGGCATTAAGATGTGGGACTTAAGAAATGTAGTTATATGTGGACTTACATGATGTTACAAATAGATGTGAAAATATGCTAGATTAGGAAAACTCGATTAAGTGTTCATGAGATGAAATTAGGTGTTTAAATGATGTTATAGTTGACATTGTACATGTATACATGCATTTCGGCCATGGTCTTTGCTTGAATTTGAGATTTGTAATGTGATTTTCCTAAATTGTCTATGAATTTTTGGTTGCTAATTCCATGGTAATGGTATATTGAATCCATGAAAATTTAGTAAGGTTGCATTCGGCAACTTGCTTGGAATTAAAAATTGATGTCTAAGCTTAGGTGATTTCGATGATGATATATATATATATTCATAAGTATATTTAGTTGATTCGGCTTTGGTAGTTGCATGAGGCTATTGGCCGAATATACTAACATACATATACATGTGAAATTGGATTGTAAATATTTAGCAAGGTGGTTAAACTAGTTAAATTATTGATTTAGCTCAAGGAGTTAAAGGAGGTGAATCGAGCAAAGGCAAAGAAAAGGTTATCGAGTAGCCGAGTTGGAACCGTCTTACCCAACACGAGGTAAGTCATTAAGCATGTAGTTGGTATTATTTCAAATGGTCATAATGTGTATGTATTGATGCTGAATGGAATGAATAAATATACATATATATATGCATGTACGTATGTGATGATGAAATTGTTGAATGAAAGAAAAGAGGTAAGATGTACTGAGTTGTTGATCTCGGCACTAAACGTGCGGGATAACCATTTATGACCATGAGATTGGCGCTAAGTGCGCGGGATTAAATTGTACAGCACTAAGTGTGCGATTCGACTATGTTGCACTAAGTGTGCGAAATGAATATGATGCACTAAGTGTGCGAATTGACCATGCGACACTAAGTGTGCGAGTTTGACTATGTAGCACTAAGTGTGCGATTTGATTACGTAGCACTAAGTGTGCGAGTTGATTATATAGCACTGAGTGTGCGGGCTCAATATACATTGGTGAATCATTATGGACACTATGTGTACGACACTATTGAGTCGATCGCGGACAGCGGATCGGGTAAGTGTCTTGAGTACATGGCTAATAGGTGCTATGCTTATACTTGGTGTTGAGCTCGGTAAGTTGAACCTATGTGACAAATATACTTGAAGTCACGTACATAAAATTTATCATAGAATGGGTGAAAGGCCGTTTAGTTGTATGTTTGTAACGAAAATAAAATGATTTATGAAAATGCCTCGAATATCCTATTGATGAGTAGGTGGATTGTGAATACATAAATTGGTATGAAATTGAATCGATAGGTTGGAGGAACTATGGTATGGTTCGGTATGGATGGAGTAAATTGTCTCATTTCATTTTGTTTCCTCTTGTGATAATGTTATTGATGTATAGTAGTGCATTGCTTATGACTTACTGAGTTATAAACTCACCCGGTGTTTCCTTGTCACCCATTATAGGCTGCTTGGACTCATCTATTTTTGCGGGGTCGGGCCGTCATCGAAGTCATCACACCGGATAGCAAGTTTTGGTATTTTCTTCTTAGTTGGCTTAGAAGAACATTTTGGCATGTATAAGCTATTACGTTGTGTTTGAATTTTGGCATGTAAACTTTAAGCCATGCGAAAATGGCACGAATGTTCGATTGAGTTGGATCAAGGGTAGGCATGAAATGGACCTAGTTACTTTCGTAACAGATGCTGGCAGCAGCAGTGTCATGAGATTGAAAAATCACTAAAAATAGTAGGAGTGGAATTAATTGATGAATAAATTATGTAATCGAAGCTCGATGAGTCTGCTTTCATGAGGAAGTAACGAAAAGATCATATGGGCAGTATATTAAGAGATAATCAGATTTTTGTGGGACAGGGCCAGAACGGTTTCTGGATTCCCTGCTCCGACTTTGGAATTTCATTAAAAATTAACCAGAGATAATTAGGGGTCGTACCATATATGTACAGATTCCTCTCTGAGTCTAGTTTTCATAGAAACAAACGGCATCAGTATTGGAGCCCCGTGCAGGGAGATATCCAAGTCGTAATGGGCAAAGGTCAGTGTAGTCGACCCCTGCAACTTGGGAGACTTTGACTAATAAACTGTACTAATTGGCCCAACCTAAAATTCTAGAAAAAAATACATAGATGGGCACATGAGTCTAGTTTCGGGGAAAAATTACAAAACTGATTTTCGAGTTACGAAACTCAAGATATGATTTTTAAAACGACTAGTACACAGATTGGACAGTGTCTGAAAAATAAATTTTGTAAGGGGTTAAAGCCAGTTAACACCTCGTGTTCGACTCCGGTGTCGGTTTCGGGTTCGGGGTGTTACATTTTATTGGTATCAGAGCCATGGTTTAGTCGGTTCTAGGACTACCATAGCACGTATGAGTCTAGCTATACATGCCTTAATGTTAATGTTTAAAAGGGTGATGACTTCTGACGGTTGAAATGTTTTTGTTTTGATTAGTAAATGGATCCCGGTGAAGAACGAACCCTAGCAGATGACGTTGAGAGCGTAGCGGCTGCTCCTGCACAAGGGACGCCGCCTGTTGAACCTCAGTCATCTGCGAATAATCAAGGTGAGGGGGCTAAACAAGCCTTCTTTACCATGATGAATGAGTGGGTCGCGCAATATGCCCGAACCAACCCGGCTGTCCAACAATTCCCAAATTTGAATAATCCACCCCAAGAGCCTGTAAGGCCATCAGTCGCTGATCCTGTGAGGCTGAGTAAGCCACCTGTAGACTTGATTAGGAAGCGTGGGGCCGAGGAGTTCAAGGCCATAGTAACTGATGATGCCGAAAGGGCCGAGTTCTGGCTTGATAATACCATTCGGGTGTTCGATGAATTGTCATGCACACCCGATGAATGTCTAAAATGTGCCGTATCTTTGTTGCGAGACTCAGCCTACTATTGGTGGAGGACCTTGATTTCCATAGTCCCGAACGAGCAAGTAACTTGGGACTTCTTTCAAACGGAATTCCGGAAGAAATTTATTAGCCAACGGTTCATTGACCAGAAGCGTAAGGAGTTCTTGGAACTCAAGCAAGGCCGTATGACTGTATCTGAATACGAACATGAATTCGTAAGACTTAGTAGGTATGCCCGGGAGTGTGTAGCTGATGAGGTTGCTATGTGCAAAAGATTCGAGGAAGGATTGAATGAAGATTTAAAGCTACTAATGGGTATTTTGGAAATAAAAGAATTCGTAACACTAGTCGAACGAGCCTGCAAGGCGGAAGAACTTGGAAAGGAGAAGAGGAAGGCTGAATTTGAAGCTAGAGATTATCGTAAAAGATCGACGGGTAAAGCTCCGTTCTCAGCTGTAAAGAAGTTCAGGGAGGACATTAATAAGTCGAGGGCGACTGCGGGAATTTCCATCAGGGCAAGACCATCGATGGGCTCCCGAGCTACTTCGGTAGCTAGTGTGGGCAATAATCGTCACGAGAAACCTGAATGTCCCCAATGTGGAAGACGACACCTAGGTGAATGTTGGGGCAAGTCTACTAGCAGGGCCTGTTACGGATGCGGTTCGAAGGACCACCTCATTAGAGATTGCACGGAGCTGGATGAGAAGAATAAGATTCAAGGTGCAAGACCTAGTGGAGTGACATCTAGAGGTAGACCACCGAGAATTTTTGGAGGCAGGGGTGGTAGTCAGAGGGGGGCTTCTGATACGGCCGATCGCGCCGAGAACCGTGCTCTTGCTAGAGCATTGCCATTCGCGCACGAGAGGAGGCATCCTCCCCCGACGTCATCACTGGTACCTTCACTCTCTTTGATACTAATGTGATTGCATTGATTGACCCTGGTTCTACTCATTCATATGTATGCGAAACCTTAGCAACCAGTAAGACTCTACCTGTTGAGTCTACTGAGCTCGTAATTCGAGTATCAAACCCTTTGGGCCAATACGTACTTGTTGATAAAGTGTGTAAGAGATGCCCTCTAATAATCCGAGAATCCTGTTTTCCGGCCGATTTGATGCTTTTGCCGTTCGACGAGTTTGATGTTATTCTTGGTTTGGATTGGTTAACCACGCATGATGCGGTTGTGAATTGCAAAAGCAAGACTATCGATTTGAGGTGCGCAAATAACGAAATAATCTGAGTTGAGTCTGCGGACTTAAGGGGGTTGCCAGCTGTAATATCAGTAATGTTGGCCCAGAAATATGTAAGGAAAGGGTGCGAAGCATACCTCGCGTATGTACTTGATGACAAGGAGTTAGAAAAGAAACCCGAATCGGTGCCGGTGGTCTGTGAATACCCGGATGTTTTTCCTGAAGACTTACCGGGTTTGCCACCTGTTCGGGAGGTAGAGTTTGGTATTGAGCTTGTACCTGGAACTACGGCTATTTCAATCGCTCCGTATCGTATGGCACTAACCGAGTTAAAAGAGTTGAAAGCTCAGTTGCAAGAATTGACGGATAGAGGTTTCGCTCGACCGAGTTTCTCACCTTGGGGTGCCCCAGTATTGTTCGTGAAAAAGAAGGACGGAACCATGAGGTTGTGCATTGATTATCGTCAACTGAATAAAGTGACGATAAAGAATAAGTATCCGTTACCGCGTATTGATGATCTGTTCGATCAATTAAAGGGAGCATCGGTGTTTTCAAAGATAGATTTGAGATCGGGTTATTATCAGTTGCGGATTCGAGATTCGGACGTACCCAAAACTGCTTTCAGAACGAGGTACGGTCACTACGAGTTCTTAGTGATGCTGTTCGGGCTCACTAATGCCCCTGCGGTGTTTATGGATTTGATGAATCGGATCTTCAGGCCGTATTTGGATCGGTTCGTAGTTGTGTTTATTGATGACATCTTGGTCTATTCAAGAGATGAGACCGAACATGCTGAGCATCTGAGGCAAGTGTTGCAAATTTTGCGGGATAAGCAGTTATATGCTAAGTTCAGTAAGTGTGAGTTCTGGTTAAGAGAGGTTAGCTTCTTGGGTCATGTGGTATCCGCATTGGGTATTCGAGTTGACCCGAGCAAAATTTCAGCCATACTTAACTGGAAGCCTCCGAGAAATGTTACCGAAGTCCGGAGCTTTCTAGGGCTCGCCGGTTATTACCGACGATTTGTCAAAGGTTTCTCGATGATAGCCACACCAATGACGAAGCTACTTCAGAAGGATGTTAAGTTCGAATGGACGGAGAAATGTCAGAAAAGCTTCGATCAACTGAAAACTCATCTAACTGAAGCTCCAATTTTGGTGCAACCCGAATCGGGTAAAGAGTTTGTCGTTTATAGTGACGCATCCCTACTTGGGTTGGGTTGCGTATTGATGCAGGAAGGTCGAGTTGTGGCCTATGCGTCGAGACAATTGAAGCCACACGAGAGAAATTATCCGACCCATGATCTCGAACTAGCCGCCATTGTGTTTGCATTGAAAATATGGCGACATTATTTGTTTGGTGAGAAGTGCCATGTGTTTTCGGATCACAAAAGTCTCAAATATTTGATGACTCAACGAGACTTGAATCTGCGACAAAGACGTTGGCTTGAGTTGTTGAAAGATTACGAGCTTGTCATTGATTACCACCCGGGAAAGGCTAATGTGGTTGCGGACGCCTTAAGCTGGAAATCACTGTTTGCTTTGCGAGCGATGAATGTACACTTGTCTGTTCTACCTGACAATGTGTTAGTAGCTGAATTAAAAGCCAAACCATTATTGACTCATCAAATTCGTGAAGCTCAGAAAGTTGATGATGAATTGGTTGCAAAACGAGCTGAGTGTGTTCCGAACAAGGAATCGGAGTTTCAGATTGATGATGATGGTTGTTTGAGGTTTAGAAGTCGTTTGTGCGTTCCAAGGAATTCGGAACTCATTCCGATGATACTGAACGAAGCCCATTGTAGCCGAATGTCAATTCACCCGGGGAGCACAAAAATGTACAACGACTTGAAACGTCGGTTTTGGTGGCATGGTATGAAGCGAGACATCTCCGACTTTGTTTCGAGATGTTTAATATGTCAACAGGTGAAAGCGGAACATCAAGTGCCTTCAGGATTACTTCAGCCGATCATGATACCCGAGTGGAAATGGGACCGAGTCACAATGGACTTTGTGTCCGGACTGCCATTGTCCTCAAGTAAGAAGGAGGCGATTTGGGTTGTTGTTGATAGGCTGACTAAGTCGGCTCACTTTATCCCCGTGCGTACGGATTTTCATTGGATAAACTAGCCGAATTGTATGTTACTCAGATTGTGAGATTACATGGAGTACCTATTTCTATCGTGTCGGATAGAGATCCGAGATTCACCTCGCGATTTTGGAAGAAATTGCAAGAAGCTTTGGGTACCAAGCTGCATTTTAGCACCGCTTTTCATCCCCAAACCGATGGTCAATCCGAGCGGATAATTCAGATACTCGAGGATATGCTGAGATGCTGCATCCTTGAGTTTAGTGGTTCATGGGAACAGTATGTACCTTTGATTGAATTCGCTTACAACAATAGTTTTCAATCAAGTATTAAGATGGCACCTTACGAGGCTTTGTACGGTCGTAAATGCCGAACGCCATTGTTTTGGACCGAGCTCGGTGAAAGTAAAATTTTCGGAGTTGATTTGATTAAAGATGCCGAACAGAAAGTAAAGGTAATCCGTGAAAGTCTGAAGGTAGCCACAGATCGTCAAAAATCGTATGCGGATCTGAAACGGAAGGACATTGAATATCAGGTGGGAGATAAAGTGTTCCTCAAAGTTTCGCCTTGGAAAAAGGTACTCAGATTTGGCCGTAAAGGCAAGTTGAGCCCGAGATTCATTGGGCCGTACGAAATTTCCGAACGAGTGGGGCCGGTTGCATATAGATTGATTTTGCCTCCTGAACTTGAAAAGATTCACGACGTCTTTCATGTTTCGATGCTTCGGCGCTATAGATCTGATCCTTCGCACATAATTAGTCCGTCGGAGGTTGAAATTCAGGCTGATATGAGCTATGAAGAAGAACCGATTCGTATCCTAACTCGTGAAGTGAAAGAGTTGCGAAATAAAAAGGTTCCGTTGGTTAAGGTGTTGTGGCTTAAACACGGGATCGAGGAAGCAACCTGGGAAACCGAGAGCTCGATGAAAGAACGATACCAAACCTATTTACCGTAAGATTTTCGGGGACGAAAATTTCTATGTGGGGAGAGTTGTGACAACCAAATTAGACCCTGGTCGGAATGTGGTTTCGAGACCACATTACCGACCAAAAATTTATTTCGTGTTTAATTGCATAAATTGTTGTGTGACAGTGAATTATGAGAAATTAAATGCTTAATATTAGCATTAGGATTGTGAATTCATTCAAAAGGACCTAGTTGACGAAGTTAGGAAAGATGATAGATGAATTATAAGGATTAATTAATAATAGGTTGAGGAAGCATGGCTTTGCATGTCAATTTGCCCATAAAATTCATGGTGGCCGGCCAAGGAGTGATAATGCTCCACTCATTCTAATTTAATATGTTTCTTTGGTGAACAAATGATGGGGATAATAATAGAAAAGGGAACAAAAAAAAATGGGTGTCATACTTGCCATCTCCTAGCCGAAAAACAAGAAAAAGAAGGGGAGAAAAGAACTTGGAAGGAATTCGGCCATTGCTTGTGCCTAGGGAGAGTGTTTGATGTTGTGGCATGAAAAATGAGGGAGTTTGAATGCTTAATAAGGAGGGAAGAAGGAGTGTTCATATTTTTTTCTTTTGCAATTGTTCTAACTAGAGGAAGAAGAGGAAGCAAGATTCGGCCAAGGTGGTCCTTTAGACCAAGGTATGTTCAATGATATTTTGGAAGCTTACCCTACCTTTGGGGTGATGAGTCTAGATTCTATCTATTCCATGGTTGGATTTGGGGTTGTTGGAGAGTTAGGATTCGGCTAAGGAGTTTAAAAATAAAAGCTAGTTGATACCTTGATGCTATTAGCATGCTAGTTATATGGATGTGTTAAGTTGCTTGTTATGTTAGCATGAAAGTTGAAAATTGTTAAGCTATTTTGTTGGAGGTGCCGAACTTAGGACTAGGAAGAGAATGAGTATTCGGCTAACATAGTGGAAAGGTGGTGTTACCGATTGCTAGATTTAGACTAGGGGAGTGGCTATAATGGGCATTAAGATGTGGGACTTAAGAAATGTAGTTATATGTGGACTTACATGATGTTACAAATAGATGTGAAAATATGCTAGATTAGGAAAACTCGATTAAGTGTTCATGAGATGAAATTAGGTGTTTAAATGATGTTATAGTTGACATTGTACATGTATACATGCATTTCGGCCATGTCTTTGCTTGAATTTGAGATTTGTATGTGATTTTCCTAAATTGTCTATGAATTTTTGGTTGTTGATTCCATGGTAATGGTATATTGAATCCATGAAATTTAGTAAGGTTGCATTCGGCAACTTGCTTGGAATTAAAAATTGATGTCTAAGCTTAGGTGATTTCGATGATGATATATATATATATTCATAAGTATATTTAGTTGATTCGGCTTTGGTAGTTGCATGAGGCTATTGGCCGAATATACTAACATACATATACATGTGAAATTGGATTGTAAATATTTAGCAAGGTGGTTAAACTAGTTAAATTATTGATTTAGCTCAAGGAGTTAAAGAGGTGAATCGAGCAAAGGCAAAGAAAAGGTTATCGAGTAGCCGAGTTGGAACCGTCTTACCCAACACGAGGTAAGTCATTAAGCATGTAGTTGGTATTATTTCAAATGGTCATAATGTGTATGTATTGATGCTGAATGGAATGAATAAATATACATATATATATATGCATGTACGTATGTGATGATGAAATTGTTGAATGAAAGAAAAGAGGTAAGATGTACTGAGTTGTTGATCTCGGCACTAAACGTGCGGGATAACCATTTATGACCATGAGATTGGCGCTAAGTGCGCGGGATTAAATTGTACAGCACTAAGTGTGCGATTCGACTATGTTGCACTAAGTGTGCGAAATGAATATGATGCACTAAGTGTGCGAATTGACCATGCGGCACTAAGTGTGCGAGTTTGACTATGTAGCACTAAGTGTGCGATTTGATTACGTAGCACTAAGTGTGCGAGTTGATTATATAGCACTGAGTGTGCGGGCTCAATATACATTCGTGAATCATTATGGACACTATGTGTGCGACACTATTGAGTCGATCGCGGACAGCGGATCGGGTAGTGTCTTGAGTACATGGCTAATAGTGCTATGCTTATACTTGGTGTTGAGCTCGGTAAGTTGAACTATGTGACAAATATACTTGAAGTCACGTACATAAAATTATCATAGAATGGGTGAAAGGCCGTTAGTTGTATGTTGTAACGAAAATAAAATGATTTATGAAAATGCCTCGAATATCCTATTGATGAGTAGTGGATTGTGAATGCATAATTGGTATGAAATTGAATCGATAGGTTGGAGGAACTATGGTATGGTTCGGTATGGATGGAGTAAATTGTCTCATTCCATTTTGTTTTCCTCTTGTGATAATGTTATTGATGTATAGTAGTGCATTGCTTATGACTTACTGAGTTATAAACTCACCCGGTGTTTCCTTGTCACCCATTATAGGTTGCTTGGACTCATCTATTTTTGCGGGGTCGGGCCGTCATCGAAGTCATCACACCGGATAGCAAGTTTTGGTATTTTCTCTTAGTTGGCTTAGAAGAACATTTTGGCATGTATAAGCTATTACGTTGTGTTTGAATTTTGGCATGTAAACTTTAAGCCATGCGAAAATGGCACGAATGTTCGATTGAGTTGGATCAAGGGTAGGCATGAAATGGACCTAGTTACTTTCGTAACAGATGCTGGCAGCAGCAGTGTCATGAGATTGAAAAATCACTAAAAATAGTAGGAGTGGAATTAATTGATGAATAAATTATGTAATCGAAGCTCGATGAGTCTGCTTTCATGAGGAAGTAACGAAAAGATCATATGGGCAGTATATTAAGAGATAATCAATTTTTGTGGGACAGGGCCAGAACGGTTTCTGGATTCCCTGCTCCGACTTTGGAATTTCATTAAAAATTAACCAGAGATAATTAGGGGTCGTACCATATATGTACAGATTCTCTCTGAGTCTAGTTTTCATAGAAACAAACGGTCATCAGTATTGGAGCCCCTGCAGGGAGATATCCAAGTCGTAATGGGCAAAAGGTCAGTGTAGTCGACCCCTGCAACTTGGGAGACTTTGACTAATAAACTGTACTAATGGCCCGACCAAAAATTCTAGAAAAAATACATAGATGGGCCATGAGTCTAGTTTCGGGAAAAATTACGAAAACTGATTTTTGAGTTACGAAACTCAAGATATGATTTTTAAAACCGGACTAGTACACCAGATTGGGCAAGTGTCTGGAAAATAAATTTTGTAAGGGGTTAAAGCCATTAACAACCTCGTGTTCACTCCTGTCATTCGGGTTCGGTTT